>NC_142525.1:20514815-20614815 GCF_964205215.1 Stylophora pistillata | reverse complement strand
CAATGTCCTGGACATTGTGTTGTGTTCTTAGGCAAGACACTTTACTCTCACAGTGCCTCTCTTCACCCAGGTGTATAAATGGGTACCGGCAAATTTAATGCTGGGGGGTAACCCTGCGATGGACTGGCCTCTCATCCACGGGGGAGTAGAAATACATCTAGTCGCTTCATGCTACAGAAACTGGAGTTAAGCACTGGCCTAATGGACCACTAGACTCGTAAACAGACTTTACCTTTACCCAGTGACATAACATACAGCACAACCACCTTCTTGTGTTAGAGGTGACGTGTTCATAGTTTCGATCTTGAAATCTTTAGATTGGACCTGATAACAAAGTAAAAGGTACATATACGACTATTATTTTAGCTATTATTGTCTTTGATTTCTTGCTCGCTATTTTTGTTGTGTTTCACAAATCTTTATAAGGGCCGTATTCCAGTGAAGTGGACAGCTTATGAGGCTCTGTTGTATGGTAACTATACCACCAAAAGTGACGTGTAAGTACAACTGATCATATCCCTTAGAGATGACGTCTATTTAACAAGATGTACACATAGAGCTCTGGGTGAGCGAGGGAGAGAGAGAGCGCAAGAGGAGTAAGAGTTTCTTTAGGTGCATCCGAGAGCAATTCTAGCATCTTGAACAAGTAATTACAACATTAGGAACAACATAGGAAATACGAATAAAATGATGAAAGTGGAGATTTACCTGACGATTTGGGAATACAACGAAACAGCACACGAACGTAACGTTATTTATTAACTGGAGCGAACCCTTTGTCATTTGCTTAACCCGCACGAAAGAGCGCAAAGGTGAAACTATTTAAGGATTGCCGCGCGGACTGGGACTAGGCAGGGATTGGTTTCTACAGTCTTCCCAGCTATTTCACTCATGTTTGCTTGCCTCTCTGCAGATGGAGTTATGGAATTGTCCTTTAGCATGCATATCTTTACAGGCATCTAGAAAACGAAGAAGCTGCTTCTAAAAAGTGTACATAGACGTTGATCCTCAGGACCTAAATTTATCCACAAAACTTAGCAAATTACTCGACATAAGTTACGTAACATTACGCAGCGATATAAACATCACTCACAGGTACACACTACAACGAATGAAACATATAAACACTTACAGTTAATTAACTTGCAAAAGCAAAACACTCGGGAAACGGCATGATAACAGGTTTCACGAAAACAAATACATTCTGCTAAGGTACATAAACCCTACTCCATCAGATGACATAGATGGTACTTTCAGTGTTGGTCGTTGTTCGACACATTTCTATTCTGATTGTCTTGTTTTTCTCTTTCAGGCGGTTCACCTTACCCACGAATGGATGGCAAAAAAATTGCAAACTTACTTGAAGAGGGATACAGGATGCCTAAACCACAACACGTGGATGATGAATTGTAAACTTTAATTGACTCTTTCCCCTTCATTTCAACAGGAAATATTTTATAAACTCTCACACATAAATTATGCTTGTTGTTCACAAGATCAACTGATATCACATTCCATATGAAAATTACCAGGTATCAGATCATGATGAGATGCTGGCATGATGACCCGGATGAAAGACCAGCTTTCACTGAATTGAAAACCCAGCTTAAAGACATGGAGACTCTACACAAGGTGAGAATTGTGATGAACATGGCAATTTCCTTCTATATAGGATTGGATTAAGGCTTAGTTACTTATAGTCTCTGAATTAGTAGCTTGTCCTTCAGACGGCCAAATGATATGTAGCCATCTCTTCCAATTTGTGGCAAGTTTGGATTACTTCTTCTTTTTATGTCACCGGAGCTTACGCTCCACAAATAATAGCGTATATAGTATATAAGAGGCAAAACAAAATGTTTCAAAAACAAAATAAAACCTCTATGGTCATGATATGTAAGATGACGAGATCATTGCAAAACTACATTGAGACGCACAAAAAGTGGTGAATGATGACGCTTTAAATACTACCTCCTTGTATTTTCTTAGACAGGAAAAGCTGATTGCTGATGTGGATATAATTGCAAATAATGTAAAGGGGAAACAGATTCAGTTTCATAATACTATTGAATCCTTTTTCTCCACAGAAGTTGATTGACATGAGGATGTACGACAAGCAGTTGTATGCAAACGTCGAGGATTTGACAGTGTGGTAGTTAGGTACATGTCCACGGTGTTTGATTGCCGAACGGTTTAAACAGTCGGCGGCCTCCCGCATAGACTTTGCATATTTAGCAACTTGGTGCTTAGTTTCATTTCCAGAATCGGTGTCCTTTAGAGAAATTTAGTTAAACGTTTTCCCTTTTCATCCTGGAGTAAAAATGACCGAAACTGTACGACAATGAACAACAGCTTAGACTCTCAAGAAAAATTGAATGCATTAGAGTAAGGACGAAAGATGTCACTATGTACGGTAGGAGTACCAATTTTTAATTTTGTTTTGAGCTGGAGACATGGAAATAAACATTTTAAATTTCGTGGCGATTTTTTTTATGAAAATGGGGCTCCGAGTGAACATGCAGCCGTTGTTACCATGGAAACAAGAAATGCTGTTACCTCCAAAGTTACATTTTTCTGCATTCCCTTGATTGCCTACTGCATGCAAAATTTTAAGGCAGCGGATGATTTTCCTTTTGCAAGTTATTTGATTCTGAGGGAGACCAGTTCTTTATCTGGTTGTACAAAAGTTTATCAACAAAGTCACCAGGCTGCCAAATTAAAATTAGCCGGACATGGGTGATGCTCTTAGTAGACCAGGAATTATCCTCGTTCCTAGTTCCTCCCTCCTCCTTGCTCTAGGAGAATAACCTGATGTAACATGGCAGTTTTGCACAAGCTTAAATAACTGATTTACCTTCCATGCGTGTTCTTCCTTCCACCAGTTTTACAAACATTTTAAAACATTAGAAGACGTGTGACTTGATTATGCTTCCAGCAATTTCTTTCTTAGAGGGATAGATAGATACTCTTTTTTTTCACTGAAACTTCTCGGCCAAATATTTTTTTTAAGAACATCAAATTTCTGCGGGGAAACTATCAGCCGATTGTTCCTCGACAGAAACACTCTATTGTTTAAATAGAAATGTCGCACTTATAATGTGACTAGTAAATATGGCAGTTTAAATTGCCAATAATTCCTGTTCTTGCTCTTGTTTTAGAGTTGTGGTAATGTGAACGATGAATAGCTGTATTAAATTTTTTTTTATATTTTTGAAATGGAATGATAATAACCGAACAACAATTCTATTTCATAGTGTGAACTCGCGCCTTTTATTTCATTTTATTTTCCTCCAAAAACAAGCCTGATTTCCTTCTACGAATAGAATTGTTCCATAATCAAACGCGTGACATGCGTAGTACGTAGTACCGTACTTTTCTCCACAACGTCGGTATCTTAATTCTTCCTTTTCCTCCCTTCAGACTCTGAAACCGTTGGCTGAGGGGAAACCTCTCTCTATTTGTCCAAATGTGGGCAACGATCCCCAAAAAAGAAAATTTCAGTTGTCGTATTCGCAGACAAATTGCGTCATACGTCGTTGAAAGTCTTCGTCCCCAGTTCGACTGAAAAGAGGGAAAGTTGGTTTTTGAGCGCTTTGAATATTGTAGGTGGTTGTTTCGGAAAATTGTTTCAAGCTGTTAATCATTTCAAAGGGAATTGGTTTGTATATGTTACAGACGTCCATTTCAGTGTTCGCCCTGAATAAGTGTGACCTGCTATTGAAGAAAGGAACTCAGTGTTGTAGAATGCGAAACTGATAAGCCATCAGGATGTTTAAAGTACTGGGAATGAAGCTTGGAGTATTCATGTTTCTTCTTGGAAGTACGCTCTTTTCATTATGATAAGTTCATTTTTCAAACAAAATTTTATTCAAACTCGTTTGTGGCTCGAGAGCTCTATTGCATGACGATTAATGAGGGCGATACCAGAATCTGTCATCGCGCGATAAATGTTAGGAGGGCTAATTCTACTATACGATCAACCTTATTAGCAAGACAGGCTCAAGTTCAACTGAAATTGTGGTCTCAACCGGAACTCCGGAGCACGGATTATTGGCAACCGTACCGCATTGCGTTTGTGTACGCCTGCGCGTTTCTTTCAAGGATCATTGAAATAATCATTCCCGTTACTTTGTTCATAGGTAATTTGCAAGTGGCTGATACCTCGATTTACTTACTTTGTCTTTGTCATACACAATTCCCACTAATTTTGTTGTCAAAATCCAAGTTCTTTAAACTCGGAAAATTTCATAAATCTTTGGACAAGGCGAACAAGAGAATTTTTGTACGGCGTCAGCCAATCGTCTGAACTTGAGGGCGACTGGTCACAAACAATTTCCTGAAAGCGTAAACATAGATAGAAAGTGCTACGTACAGATTTTATTCACTATTAGCGAAACTTTAACGAAGGAGCTCAGTGTTTTGTTCAGTAGACTACGCAGAAGCTATTTGCCTACAAGCAGCCTATTCTTTATCATACCTAGTCTCTTTGCACGTTCATAGTTGGTTGAAACAGCGTACTTATCAGAGTACAAATGCAAATTTCAAAACCAGGTAAGGTCAGGTTATTGATGAGAACACTGGTCCTAAACATGCCAGGCACAGAAATTTACGAAACTATAATTTGAACAGGGATGAAAAATACTGGAGAGAAAACGGAGTAGATTAGCCGAGTTTTTGAAGGTTTTCGTAAGCTCAAGCACGGTAGTAAAATTTAAAGACAGCAACTTGACTCGCTAGGTGTAGTTTCGTGTTCAAAAACAAAACAAAACAGGAATGATGGCAGCCTGCTGACCTGGTGAACTCTTTCAGTTTGAAAACTATTTCAATTTAGGAACTATTTAACAATTTGTTCATGTTTTAGCGTGCACTATCGAGTTATGGAGCACGCGGGAAGTTTTGAGAGCACGAAAGAAGCCTAAGAGTTACCCGAGGCGATAGCCGAGGGCAACTCTAGCTTCTTGAGTGCTCTCCAAACTTCCCACGAGCTCCATAACTCGATAGTGCACAGCTGAAAGCGTGAACCAATTGTTTTAGAACATGGCCGGTGGAATTGTGCATCAAATCCGACGCGAAAAACGGGCATCAATATCAGTTGAAGCGAATCGTGACGGCGCTGATGCCAAGTCTCCTTTTCCGTTGTTTTTCTCTTTTTCTGCCTCATTTAAGAACTCTAGCCCAAGGGAAAAGATCGAAACATTGTCTTCGTTTTCGGACTAGTAGGCCGAGTTTCTGTTTGTATCCATTATTGTCGAGAAATATATTATTTTTCCCCGCGCTAACAATGGCCGCTCGCGCGAAAAATAAAATTTCTGGCGAAGCGATTTGCTGACGCTGTCAGCATGCACTATCGGGATTTTGAGCACACTTACGTATATTGAATTTGATTGCGCGGTTCTGCTAGCTATGTTCTAATTCACTTTGGGAGCTATTTCAGTTTTGATGGTTTCACACTTTGACATCTTCAGTGTTATTTCACCGATGAAATAATTTGAACCATTCTAAAAATAATTACGGTTGGCTTCCTATAGCATACTTTGTAATGGTGATAGGACTAAGAAGATTCCTTTCCGGTCTGTAGCCATACGAGTGATAAAAAAAATCGGACGGCCGAGCAGCGGGAGTCCGACTTGTTTATCATTTTTTTATCACTCGTATGCTTACAGACCAAAGTGGACGATACGAAGTCTCATGACCAAATTACCTAATCAAAAAAATTACAATTTCCAAGAAAATAAGAATAGCCAAAGTTTGAAAGAAGGGGAAGTTTTGCACTAGTAGACCGATGAAGGAGGCGTCAACTGTTCTATGTCGCTCTGAAGTTAATAAAGGTTGATCTGGTTGATTTAAACTGCAACCTTAAATGTGATTGGCTTATTGAACTGTCCGTTAAACAAACTGCTTGATAACAAACTGTCCAATAACAACTTGGCAAACGAAATAGTGTAAATAGGAGTTTTTTTAACCAACCCCAATCAAGGAACTTGTAATTTTCTATGATTAATGAAAAAAACAGATGGACGTTCACGCCACCTCTGTTCGTTTGGAAAATAAAGGCTTTTCGGAAAATTACATGGCAAATGCTGGAAGAATTGATGTTTTCTTTATAATACAACATCATACGCGAATTGGTGAAACGCAGACTGGTAAAAACTTCGCGAAGGCTTGCCTAAAAAAGCGCAAGCTTGGTTACATGCCCTCATCCACAGGTACCTCAGCCCTTGATGGTGCACTTAATATTTATTCATTTATTTTCAGAGTTGGTCCCTTAGGGAACAAAGGGAACACAAAAAATTGATACACCTCAAAATTACTGAAGTAAAAAAACATTTGAAAGAAAGTAATGCTTCAGTATTTACAAATCAAACGAAAGACCACTCACCTTTTAAGTGCCCCTAACACAGAGAAGTTTTTAAAGAAGGAACAATGATTACCGGCTGGTGATATCGAGTATTCCTATACATTACAGGCCTTGTAAAAATGAATCCAAAGATGAGATTTCATGGTTTTCTTTCAGGTATTTTCGTGCTTCTCTCGAGAACAGAAAGTGTTACTGGTAAGTGATAGCATTGTATCAAGAAGAACTGTTGTCGGTTATAGCGACTGAAGTTTTGTTAACTTCAGCGAAAGCAATCATGGCATTCGAATTAAGAGTTCTTGTTAGTTATGTCTGAAAACTCTATTCTAGTACCCTGTGTAGTCGGTTTCGGCGTGATGTCATTGGCTGTAAGGCGAAAGTCATGTAATAAAGCAAAGCCTAATTAAAAGTTACAAGTAACAACCTTATTCGTCTAAACACTAGAAGAAAAACGTGGAAAAGTTCTGAAAGCATGAGAGAGATTGACAACCTCCGTCAAACAGCACAATTTTTTAAATTTTTCTCATTTTTAATTGCTCTTTCCTTGCAAAGGAAATGACGCTCTTTTCAACAAACTAACGCCAACCAAAGCTGAAATCCATCTATCGATGGTTGTACTTATCGTCGCGAAGGGGAGATAACCACTTATTTGAAGTCATAATTTTAAAGATTAAATTTTGTAATTGAAATTTGTCCAAGCCACTTTTGCGTGACAGCTGACGCCAAAAATAAGGTGTCCCTTTCGTGTTTTAATTGTTTTTGCTTTTGGATTTTATCGTTACCCATTCGAAGATAATGTGCCATCTATTTTGGCCGTAAGACTCAGCCAAAGACAGAATTGAATAATTCTTTACAATATTATTATAGCAAAATTAAAACTAATAAAGTGGTCTGTACAAGATACTGGCCAGGAGCATTGCGGTTTACGAGACATTGCGATTTACTCGATGGCACATGGTCGGGATGAGCGAGTTCTTGAAACGGTTAGAGTGGAATCATAGCAGGTTGAAAGCTCTTTTGCTTCTCAAGCTGTGTTAGTCTTGATGACGTGGGAGGAGTAGGCTGGCGAGACTGTGATCGTTCAAGTTGATGATGTCCTTGGAGCGATAAATTGAATATCTAAGAGCAGTAATCATCGCGTCTTTGGCATAGAGTACAGAGTTCATAGCTGTCTAGGGATTGTTTATACGATTGAAAGGACCCAATTATTGACATGATTCTTTTCTGAACACGCTCAAGGTTTTCACTGAGGTATCCAGACCTAAAACCAGTCGACCTTATCGCCCAATGAGTACTAGCAGTATAAAGTCAAAACTTCGCGATTCACGTCATAAGTGAGCACATCGTGGGACAAATGACAATTCTTTATTATCTTAGCATACCCAATGTTTCTCTCTGGTACTCTTAATTTCACGCCCCTATTACTATGCACAATTTTGCCTTATTTTTGGATTGCACAACAATAACTGGACAAAGAGGCGTTTTAGCGAACTGTGGTAAATTTTATATTTCATTTCTAAATACTTCGTGCAAAGTGGTTAAGGGAATACTAAGTGTATGTTGACCAGTTTTGTCGGATATTTAAGTTAACTTCTATAATCTCATCAACAGTACGTTTGGTGAGCTCCTCAAGAGGATTAAATCGTGCCTTTTATTTTATTTTACCCCAGAAACAAGCCCGATTTTCCGACTTGTACGAATGGAATTATTCCATATTCACACACGTGACATACGGGAAACGTATTCCTATTCCCTCCCTCAAATAAGCCTGAAAGGCGATTGGACTCTGAAACCATTGGCTGAGGGGAGACCTCTATTTGTCTTAATATGGGCAACGACCCCAAAAATAGAAAATTTATTTCTTCTTATTCGCAGACAAACTGTGTCATACGTTATTGAAAGTCTTCGTCCGTAGCTAGTTCGACTGTGAAGAGGGAAAGTTGGTTTTCGAGCGCTTTGAATATAGTCGGTGGGTGTTTCGGAAAACTGTTTCAAGCTACTTTAAATCGACGTACTACTTCCAATTTTGTACATCATACTGTATATCATTTCAAAGGGAATTGATTTGCATATCTTAGAGACCTATTGTACACCCTGAATAAGTGTGACCTACTATTGAAAAAAGGAACTCATTATTTTGGAATGCGAAGCTGATTACTCCTCAGGATGTCAGTTAAAGTATTGGGAATGAAGCTTGGAGCCTTCATGTTTCTTCATGGAAGTAAGCACTTTTCATTATGATAGGTTCATTTTTTAAACAAAACTTTATTCAAACTCACTCGTGGCTATTTGTGACTCGAGAGCTCTATTGCATGACGATTAAAGAAGGCGATGCCAGAAATGATCCGTTATTGCGCGATAAGTGTTAAGACCGTTAAACTTTAACGGTCTTAACAATTATCGCGCGATTTTATCATACGATCAACCTTATTAGCAAGTCAGGCTCAAGTTCAATTAAATAAAAAGAGGGAGCTTTAGTACGACGACGGCAACGAGAACGGCAGAAAACAATAGGCTTAATGAGCAAAAACAATCGCCCTGCACGTGCGTTCAACATTTTGCTACATTTCTTTGCCATTCTCGGCAAAACAACAACGTGAAATAACCAAACTTTAGGTTTTCTCGAGAACGTGAGCACATGACGGTTAATTTTTCTTTCTTTCTCCTTACTGTAACGCCGTTCGTAGTGATATAGTCCCTGAATAGTTCGCCAGCATTTTCCAAGTGAAACACATCGGAATAACCTCGAAAGAGTTACAAAAACGAAAAGTTAGATTTCGACACGACGCTTTCATCGCCGTCGTCGTTGCTAAAGTTCCCCAAGGTCTCAACCGGAACTCCGGATCATTGTCAACCGCACCGCATTGCATTTGCCCGTTTGTGTACGCCTATGCGTTTCTTTCAAGGATCATTGAACTAATCATTCCCACGACTCTGTTCATAGGTATTTTACAAGTGGCTCATAAACCGATCTACTTAGCTTTTCTTCCTCATACGCAACTTTCTTTAAACTCGGAAAATTTAAATCTTGAGACAAGGCTAAGAAGATAATTTTTGTACGGGGTCAGCCATGCGTCTGAAACTGTCACAAACACTTTCCTGAAAGCATAAATTTAGATAGAAAATGCAAAGTACAGATTTTGTACACTACTGGCAAAACTTGGGAAAACGAACGAGTTGTTTGGTTCAGTTAAATAAGCATAAGCTATTTGCACATAAACAGACTATTTTTTATTATATATCTTTATACAGTTTTTGCACTTTCTGATTTGGCTGAAATGGCGTAACTATCAGAGTACAGATGCACGATTTAACGGCGTCAAGCCATCAAGCCAGTTTATACGATTTGGTCGACTATTTCCCGGACTTCTCTCTCCATCCTTTCATTCATTGACCCACACGCCTTGCATGACCTGTAACACTAATATCAAAACGAGCTCTTGGCTTTAATTGATACAAAACAACCAGTAGATAACAGCACAAACTAGAAATTGAAATTTCAAAACCAGGTAGGTTCAGGTTATTGATGAAACACTGGGCCAGCAAATAGATACAGAAAAGGTTAAAAAAAATGCCAAGCGCTTAAATGTACAAAACGATAACATGAACAGAGATGGAAAACATTGAAGAGAAAACGGGGTAGATTGGCCGAGTTTTTGAACGTTTTCACGCTTCGAGACTATCACAAGCTTAAGTACGGAAAAAATTTCAAATACAGCTAACACTAATTAAACAATAGAGTGTTTCTGTCGAGGAACTATCGGCTGATAGTTGTCCCGCGGAAATTTGATGTTCTTAAAACAAATATTTGTCCGAGAAGCGAAGCTTCGAAGGCAAATATACTAGTCACTTGATCGGTTTAAACCAATAAGAACCGGAGAAAATTTAGTGGTGAACTATAATTAGGTATAGTTTCGTGTTAAAAAAACAAAACAAAACAGGAATGATGACAGCCTGCTGACCTGGTGAACTTTTTCAGTTTGTGAAATATTTCAGTTTATGAAATATTTCAGTTTAGGAACTATTTCAGTTTAAGAACTATTTCAGCTTTGATGGTTTTAAATTTTGACATATTTAGTCTTATTTTATTAATCAAATTATTTGAACCATTCTATCAATAATTATGCTAGGCTTATTATAGAGGACTTTGTAATAGTGATAGGACGAACTATCACTCGTAGACCGAATTGGACGAAGTCTTATTACCAATTAATCAATAAAATTACAATTTTTGACATAAGAAAAATAGCCAAATTATGAAAGAAAGGGAAAATTTGCATCAATAGACCAACATAGGAGGCATAAATTGTTTAATGTTGCCCTAAAGTTTACAAAGGTGAATTTGGTTAATTTAAACTACAACTTTAAATGTGATTGGCTCATTGAACTGTTCGATAACAACATGCACGATAACAACATGCACGATAACAAACTGCTCGATAACAATCTGCCCGGTAACAAACTAAGAACAACTTTGCAGGTGAAATAGTGGAAAATAGGAGTTGTTTTTAAACGAATCATAATCAAGGAAATTGCAATTTTTTATAATTAATGAGAGTACAGATATACGCTCACGCCACCATTGTTCGTTTGGAATATAAAGTTTGTTTGGAAAATTTATGCGAACGCGTGACAAAATTGACGTTTTCTTTACAATACATATATCTTATTAAATGTTTTGTTGTGTAATGTCGCCTAGTACTTTACGAGTCATGCCGTATTTTGACGCGCCCTACGGGCGCGTCAAAACGCAAACAACGAGTAAGAATATTCAGCGATGCTACATAACAAAATGTCTCAGGCTAATAAGAGATTTATTATCCAACACGCCAACTTGTTATTTCAGTGCGGGCAAATGCCTAACCGTTTCTCTGGAGTACAAATACTGCGAGATATTTGTACCCGTTTTGTGCTCTACGACACAAAGTTGGATGATAAAAACATGGTATGCAAATTGGTAAAACGCAGACTAGTAAAAAGCGGATAAGTATATTTTGTGTGTACTACGCGAGGAAAAAAATTTGTTCGCGAAGGCTTGCCTAAAAAAACACAAACATTCTTACATACCCTCATTAAAAGGAATATCAGGCATTGATAGCGCACTTAATATTTAAGTATCATAATCGGAACTATTTGCGATCAAATGAATAAAGGCTGATAGTTTCGTAAGAAACTGTTTGGGGCTTGCGATCAAAGTTGATCCCTTATGGGAACAAAGGAAAAACAAAAATTTGAAACAACTCTCAATTGCTGGAGCAAACAAAAAAAAGAGCTTAAAAAATAGTAAAGCTTCAATGTTTACGAATCAAACGCAAGACTACTCAGCTGTAAGTGTCCTTAACACAGAGAAGTAGAATAGGAACAATAATCACCGGCTGATTATATTGAGTATGCATACACACTAATTGTAAAAATCCATCCAGAGATAAGAATTCATGGTTTTTCTTTCAGGTATTTTGGTGCTCCTCTCGAAAACAGCAAGTGTTACTGGTAGGTGATATTATTGCATCACGAAGAACTGTTGTCGGTTATAGCGACTGAAATTTCGTAAACCACAGCGGTAGCAATCATCGCATTCGAATAGCGAGTTGTTGTCAATAGTCAGTTTTGCCGTGATGCCGAAATTAAGAGTTGGTGTCAGGCAATAACGTCACGGCAAAACTAAACACTTGTTTTATGCGAACCGGTTGTTTAATTAAGGCTGCACTTTCTACAAGCATTTCCTCGGTGAACTTCAGCTTAAAAGCGAGAATCAAATAAGGAGATACTGAAAGAGATAACTCGAACTTATTATGACATCTTCTAAATTATCGGTTTTTGGATAGGTGGGTGGTCGACAGAAAACATTTACACGCGACAAAATAAATCAATGTTTTGCTTTCTGTTCTAGAAGTACCGACAAGACCAAAGGTCTTTTTTTTCTTGAAAAAACGTGATGATTGCTCAATTTTGTGTGGGCCTGTTTGTGTGAGATGGATTTCTTTCGGCTGCCGTACTTAGTCGAAACTCAGTCCTCGGGTGTAGGACGATAGAGGTCAATCATATTCTAAGCAAGGATTCAAAACCGACCGATTCAGTGTTTGGATCAATTCCGACGTCTGAGAAACGTATGTTTTGTCTATAGTGATATCGAGTATTCGTTAAAACTGCCTCGGCAGCTAACGGTTGTTCAGCAACCACTCTTGAAATTAACTCCTACCGACAAAATCAGGGGCTCTGTGAGCTTGGAAAAAGCTTCTAATCAAAAACATAATTTGTTACTTTCCGTCTTTTCGTACGCAATCGTAACAGGCGGGATTGATCATTTTACAAAGTTCGCGCCAAAACTGCCCCTCTTTAAAACCAAATTGCGCAATCAATTATTTTCATGGAGAGAGAAGGAGGGAGGGAGAGAGAGAGAGAGAGAGAGAGAGAGAGAGAGAGAGAGAGAGAGAGAGAGAGAGAGAGAGAATTTTCCCATTTTTTGCGTGACATTGTAAATTAGCTATAAGACTGCAACAATATGCCCTCACATCGACTATTAACCTGAATTAGTCTCTATTATCCGAACGGTTACCAGTGAACATAAACTGCTATTATAATATCTAGCCTACCGCCGTTTCTTCGTCAGGGACAAATTATAAACACTCAATCACAGGTATTTGTCTCAAAGATAACGTATCTCGTGATTTTACTACAGAAATTAAAACTCTAAAATATTCCCTGTAAACCCTTACCAAAAATATTTTGCGGCCTTCATTTTGTTAATCTGTAAAAAATCCTTCGAACAGTGAGAAAAGTAGCCTATTTCATGGGCTTTAGCGTGAGCACGACAATGCGGGCTTCTTGAATGGTTGCTGCGTATGTAAACTTTTCTCCTACAAGTCGAGTTTGTGGCAAGATGCAGTTCACTTAAAATTAATTGCCACTTGATGAGGTGAAGTCCAGGATGGCTAATAGAAAATGAAAGAAAGGGAAATGGAAATGGCGCTGTTTGCATCAAATAAGCGCGAAAACAAGTTTAAGCGCAGCCTTGCGTAGCTCGCGTTTTGATGTCTCCGCATTCAATTTTGTTTATTCCATCCGACCGACCTGGTCAAGTACAGTTAAGATAAGAAGTTGTTTAGCTGAGCCCTACAATGTAAGCCTGAAATCCGCAATGACGTTCTGGAAAAGCACACCAAATGTTTTTATTCTTACACTTACCTTTACCCACTCTCCCTCTAAACCATTTGAGACTTCTTTTTCCTGATTGAGCAACGATAATTGGAGGGAGGAGGCATTTTAGTGAGATGTAGTAGATTAAATAGTTTTAAATGCGAAATTAAAATTTCTGAACTGACTTCCTTAAGAGTTGCTGAATAGATGTTATGCGTTAACAAGTTTTGTCGGGAATTTTACCTAACCTCTATAATCACGACTACAGTTCGTTTGGTGAGTCCCACCGATTCGCCGACTTTTGGTCGCGTTGAAGTGCTGCACAATGGTACATGGGGAACCATTTGTGATGACTCATGGGCCTTAAAAGACGCTGATGTAGTTTGTCGCCAGCTCGGGTACGTTGGAGCTTTATCAGCACCTGGTTATGCAGTGTTTGGACAAGGAACTGGTCAGATATAGCTTGATGACGTTAATTGTGTTGGAGTTGAGACAACAATATCACAATGTAATCACAGAGGATGGGGAGATCACAACTGTAACCATGATGAAGACGCTGGTGTGGTGTGCCAATCCAAAGGTAGAGTAACGATACGAGTACTCATGATCATCCTAGGCGAGAATGAAAATAGAGGTAATCAGAAACTAAGAAAGACGTTGCGTATTCGACAGTGTTACGATCAACATTTCTCTTATGGAGAACGAGAAGCTCATAACTGTCAGGGAATAATGAAGACACTGGAGTAGTGTTTCGACCTCCTACAGTTTACATAACTTAGAATAAAAAAAACTTTGCGTCCTTCTTTAATCTGTTTTCATTTTTCGAACCTCATGGCGCTAACAAAGCGAATTCAAATAAACCAAAGTTTTACTGCACTTTTTACCTTTACAGTAAATTGAACGACCTGGTCGAATGCAATAAAAATTACGAGGTTTGTGTTAGCTTTTGGCTCAGCATCAAAACAGCATCATTAGACGATCGCTCATCGTGTGTGTGTGGCTAAATTTTATTCATATATTCACATTTACGGCAGTTCGTTTGGTGAGCCCCACCAATTCGACGTCTTCTGGTCGTGTTGAAGTGTTTTACAATGGTACATGGGGAACCATTTGTGACGACGACTGGGAACCACAGGACGCTGATGTCGTTTGTCGCCAACTTGGATACGAAGGAGCTCTATCAGTTCGAAAAAGTGCAGCATTTGAGCGAGGAACTGGTCAGATATGGCTGGATGACGTAAAATGTGTAGGAGATGAGACATCAATATCACAGTGCAATCACAGAGGATGGGGAGTTCACGACTGTAGCCATTATGAAGACGCTAGTGTGGTGTGCCGACCTCAAGGTAGAGTAACTATACGGGCCCTTTTTATCACCATCTTTGCCAAGAATGATCAGTTTAGAGCTACTCAGAATATGAGAAAGCCGTTGAATATTCAACAATAGTACAATTAAACTTTCTTTCCCGCGATCTCATTCTCACCAAATATAACAAGCGGCGCCATTTCCTGATTTTTTAAGGATTTGACTACAACCCTTAATGACAGGCCTAACTTTTCTCATGGGGTGATTGATCTTAGGAATGAAAGTTGTTAGAGCATACATCATATGCATTAAGAAGGTATTTCAAACACATTTAAATTAAATATAGGTGCATGTAGCTTGGAATCTGTTGATCACTTGGGTTAGTACTAGGCTGTGGTAAAAAGTAAACAGGAAGTATTTATGAAGGTTTAAGGCTTATTGGCAAACTGAGAAAATACTTAAGAATCGTGGGATATTCACAGTGCATTTAGGTTTAGCTAGAACACGGTCTTAACACATCTAAGCTTTTTACAATTTATTAAAAGAAAACAACAATTTTAAACCGTATTGATTTTGTGAGTGAAAAAGTTGCTATACTCTTCCTGGTCTTTCTTTTAAAAAATCTCTTCTTTTAAACTTTCTCCCATCATGGCAGAGTTTGAAACTTCAAACCTATGAACAAAAATTTAAATTTCAAATCGACGCCTTAGAAATTTTACATTTTACTTGCACCTTACATTTTGTTTTGCCGTGCTTTCATTGTTAGCATGCTTTCTGCAAATAACAGTTCTATACTAGCGGTGTATTAATTACCACTAATGCTAGAACATTAGCATATGAACCTGCGCTCCCACTATCTACAACATTCAATCTATTATGCTCAGACAAAGAGCTAACGCTCTTGTCAAAATGAATCAGAATCGAATTCGCCAATAAGAAGAATGTTCTTTAGTTACAACCATGTCTAGATAAGCACAATTCGAAATGTTCCAAAGAACAAAGAATTATTGGTGGGTCTGAAGATAGAGCCAATATGAAAATATTCTGATCTCACCTACGTATTGACGCATGTGACTTTTATGTCAGGATTATTCCATCTACGGACTGGATATTCAATTAGGTCTTTTACTGAAATTTTACGCTGCCCCCTCAGTTGTCTGGATCATCGGTCAGTGAGTTGGTTTCTTATCCACTTATCTCGGTAAGATGTCATTGTTATGATGGATCTATGGATGCTTAGTATGTCTAAGTCGACCACCCCTTAAATGCTTGTTTGACAGGCCATTGATGTTGAGTTGTCTTACTCTGAGGTTTTCATTTCCAACTGATCGTAGCAGAGATACAGGTTCCTTTTCGTCTTGTGTCCAGTGGGCATGAACTACTGCAGATGTGCAGTTTATCACAATGCTGCGGAATCGTATAGTATGGTAGTAGTGGTAGCAATGGTTGAATGAAGACAGGATGAAGGATGAATAAGTCCAATTCTCGATGGTCGCTAAGTCCCTACACTGAAAGGTTCGCCCTTCAGGGCCCAGTTGTACCGAGTGGCAGTCTTCGAGCGAACAGAACATTAGCAAGAAATTGTAGGACCAGGGTTGTGAGAGACAATTTTACTCAGGGTGAGGTTGTTGCAATTTGTTTTTGGAATTAACGTAGCTAAGCACACCAGAGTGGAGGAAGAGTTACACACTTGAAGAAGGGAGATGACTGCTTCAATCTTGGCAGTGCGCGTCGATTTTCTATAAATAATCGACAGCAATAAGATAAATAGCAAGACAAATTCAGGGAAGGATAAACCAGGGAAATATCCTTTGATGTGGAAATATCGACCGTCGCCTTGATAGGCTGACAAAGAGAAAAATTATGGAGCTGGAAAATTGTTTCTGAACGCCATGCACACTGCCTTAAAGTTTCGATAACAAGACTTCTACAATACCTTAAAAGATAGTTCAGAGGCTTGTAATCTCGTCAGTTATCAGACCAGAAGGAAACGGGCCAGCATCTCTACCAATGCTCCAAATTAATTCATAGACTCTTGAAATTTTAGACCGTAAACCCACTATGTTTGTCGCGGAAGATCTTACATTCTTTTGCTATGGCACCAAGAACGAAACTAGCCAAGATCTGTAGATCGGCCTTCATGGCTTCCTCACGTTTTAAAGCAGTAATTATTGTTCGTTCAGTCTGGACATGGTTATCGTGTTGTGAAATTCAGATTAAGTTTTCGGTCGCCTCATGTACGCATAGTCAACAATGTAGGCAGAATCGATTTCGAGGGAAAAGCCGAAATACACTGATTCCAAACAGCATCCTACCGGTAAGGGCCAAATTTACAAGCATGTACTAAAATTAAGTTATAATTAAAGATAGTCTCATGATTTTTACTGCAATCAAGGATAAATCAACCTGGGTAGATTTCGCAAAGAATATCTAAGCTGAAGGAGACTATCTAATCTGCATCTCTGTAACGAATAACCGATGTTATTAAAAACTGGATCATTGGATAATGCAATTCAAGACTTTTTATTGGCTTAGCCATTATGGTATATCAGCCAATATACCATAATCTACAAATATGGTAAGCGTACGCGCTAGCTTAAAATCTGATTGGCTTGTGAAATTCCGAATATCCTTTGCTATTTACCGAGCAACTCGGGAAAAAAATGGTTTCCCGATTTGCATCCGTGACAAGCGAAGGAATCACTCAAATTAACGACGAAGCAGTCCCTCAAAACGCGAAGAGAGCGACTAAATTTGGTTTGAATAAAGGCTGATAGTTTCGAAAGAAACTGTTTGGGGCTGCGTCGGTGGGAGTAACGAAATAATTTGGATATATCAACAAAGTTGAAATGGTAAATTGGCCACCTTAACGATTACAAAAGCTGACGTTTCGAGTGTTAGCCCTTCGTCGGAGCGAATAGAAGAATTGTGGGTTGTGTGTGATTTTAAAGGCAGAAAATGGAGCTACATTATTGGTGGGAACATGGCAACGAGAAAAACAAGAATAAATTAGTGGAATGAAAAGCATTCGTTGATCCCTGTGGAATTTAGACTGCCGGTTTGAAAGATGAGCTTTTGTTCAAGATTTTTACGGCTTTCCGTGCTACCTAAGTGTAAGGAAAGACCGCAGATTGCCATATGTTGCTTAGAATGATTGGGTAAATTAAAATGTCTAGCGACTGGTTTCGATGTGTCCTTGTCATTCCTTTCCACGTCTCGAAGGTGTTCTCGGAATCGGTCACCTAGTCTTCTGCCTGTTTCGCCGATGTATATCTTTTTGCAATAAGTGCAAGTTATGCATTCACAAGTTATTACATTCACAACACTGATAACAACACAATCTTTCATTCACAACACTGATAAAATATCGGGACCTAAACGATCCATTAAGATCACCGATCACTTCACGTGCACCTCCGCCAATGTAATCTATTGCATAACTTGCAACATATGGCAATCTTCGGTCTTTCCTTACACTTAGGTAGCACGGAAAGCCGTAAAAATCTTGAACAAAAGCTCATCTTTCAAACCGGCAATCTAAATTCCACAGGGATCAACGAATGCTTTTCATTCCACTAATTTATTCTTGTTTTTCTCGTTGCCATGTTCCCACCAATAATGTAGCTCCATTTTCTGCCTTTAAAATCACACACAACCCACAATTCCTCTATTCGCTCCGACGAAGGGCTAACGCTCGAAACGTCAGCTTTTGTAATCGTTAAGGTGGCCAATTTACCATTTCAACTTTGTTGATATATCCAAATTATTTGATTAAGGGAGGGTGAAGAACTCTTATTTTTTGCAATCCAAACTTCTTCCACAGATTCATCTTTAGGCAATCCATAAAATCCAACCCGTTGACCATTTGGACCAACAGTCCCCCTTTGATGACACAACAATATGAAAGAACTTAGTTAATTTAACTAAGTACGATACTGGCTTGCAAGAAGCTCACAACAAAATATTTATAAACTTCTTACGTCATACCTCTATTTTTCTCTGTATATCTATGTAGTCATATGGAACAATTCCTTCATAAATCTACTAATTTTAAATTTAAACCCTAGTACTGTATATCATTACAAAGGGCATTGATTCATATATGTTACAGACGTTCTATTGTACTCCCTCAATAAGTGTGACCAACCATCTCACTCGCACAGAAGCCGCCGCATATTGAATTAGTAGTGAGATTTAGCAAGAGGACGGGAACGTCATTTCAGAACGGGAGAGCGCGCGGAATAGTCTGGACACGAGTCTCGCACGACTTCCGGTGATGCGTTGCCGGTCTCGCAACATGTTTAGGACGGCATTTCGATGGTTTTCCCGTCCTGATCAAAACGTCTGAAATTTGTATTCATAAAACCGGTTGAAAAGGTAAGAGAATCTCTTAGAATTATACAAATAAAAGTTTCCAGGCTAGGTGTTTCTCACTGTAATGTTTATAGGGCGTTTTGTCCACTTGATCTCCTACATGGGCCTATTTCTTCTTACAGCTGTGAGCGAAATTTATTAATTGATTAACAATCAAAACTTAGCGTCACGCATTTCAGTTGTTTTTTTTTCTCTCGATTTTGTGGGTTCGTCTCTTACACAGTTTCTTATTTTAAAGGTACGCTGACAACTCTTAGAAAGATAAAGTTGCGAAATCTAATGTGATTTTAGTAAACAGCATGAGCAAGTTGATCAGTTCATTTATTGAAATTGATGCAAATTTTTTTTCAGTCTGCTGTTGTCGTTGTTTTCGCGATGGATGCAAGCAGTACAGAAAGCTCTGACCCAAAAAAAAAGTGAGAATGAAATTTAATGTTTTCGTAAATAAGTGTAAACATTTTTAGCAAGCAATTTCGAACGCGAAAAAATATGCATCTAGATAGAAAAGGAAAATGTAAAATAATGCAAATTATTAAAAACTGGATCATTGGATAATGCAATTCAAGACTTTTTATTGGCTTAGCCATTATGGTATATGAGCCAATATACCATAATCTACAAATATGGTAAGCGTACGCGTCAGCTTAAAATCAAAAGGGAGCTAAAAAATCCAGTTTCTTCTTACAAAATAATAATTTCTTGGGGCGTTTTTAATAAAACAATTATTCTACTCGCGCTTGTTGGATATGAGATGATTATAGCCTACTCGGCGCTACACGCCTCGTTGGCTATGTATCATCTCATATCCAACGCGCGCTCGTGGAATAATTGTTAATTAGCCATGTGTTTTTCTGGATGACACGATATTTAGATTAGAGGAGTAACATCGTCAAATATTTTGGCATTTTAGCTTATTTTATGTTCAAGTAACTTTATACCAGCTTAAGACAGTAGGTTTTTTTTATATGCCCACTTTTCTAAGAATCTTTTGTTTATGATTGTTATCAGATCAATCATGGTGTGGGCTGAAGAAAGAGATATGAAACTCTTGCGAGCTGTGGCAGCTAAAGGGGTTTTTGTCAACAATAAAGCGGAAAGCAGAGAGAGAGGAGCACTATGGTAGGCTGTTGCTTCTGACCTTGTGGTAGAGGGCATGCCTGTCATTTCACGGTCAGTCAGAGACCGGTATAATATTCTGGCCAAGAAGTGGCGCTTAAGAGTGAGGGAGGAAGAGAGCGAGAGTGGTGGTGGGGATGAAGAAATGACTGAAGTTGAAAAGCTGTTGGAGGAGTTGGTGGTAATGGAAAGGGAGTCTGAGATGAAAAAAGGGCAGAGGGATGAAGAGAAGAAATTAGTGGAAGGAGAGAAAAAGAAAGCAGTGGAGATGGGGGAAAGAGCCATGGAGAGGCTAAGACAAACCAAAAAGAGGCAAAAAGAAACAGAAACTGATGAGGGAAAAGGGGAGAAAAAGAGAAGAAGATCAGGAGGAGAGGCATTAGAGTGGTTAAGAGAAAAGGGAGACACCATGCGTGAAATGAAAGAGCAAGAATTCAGGGATAGAAGAGAAGAAAGGGAGGCCCAGAGGTCTCACAATGAACAGTTAATGTTGCAGATACAGGCCCAAAATGAGCAAATGAAATTTTTCCAACAGCAAATGCAGCATCATCAACAACAGCAAAATCAGCAACAACAACAATTTCTAATGTTACAGCATCAGATGATGCAAGTTTTGTCGCAACAACTTTCAAAGAGAGATTAATTATATCAAAAAATTTTCAGTAAACTTTAATTAATACATTTATATATTATTATTGTTTGAGTTTAAGAGTTTTGTATAATTATGAAACAACATTTTGTTTGAAATGTAACCTTTTTTTAAAAAAAGGTAAACGCCAATTATTTTTATGAAAGAAAAGTTTTGGTTAGCAGGCCTTCGTAAATTTAAATGTGATGCGAATAAAAAAAGGGAAAATGACAATTTTCAATGCTGAATTCAAAATAATTTAATGCGTGCCTGTGCTACATGATTCAACTGCTTTGAAACTTCTTTCTCAAAGAGTACTTCATACAATCAGTACAAAATGTGTTTACCTGCTAAAGTAATTGGTATACTACGCACCATTGATATAGTGGCTGTAAATGTTACCCTGGAGCCAGGGTTTTGACACTTTTGAGGTTTTTGACTTTTCAAGAAATTCCAGTGAACCTTAGTCAGCAAGGGAACTGATTGGTTCCTTCCAAATGGCACAAATATTTACATAAATGTTACACAAGAATGACGAGTAAATAAAAACGCTTTGCACTCATAGAAAGCCGACTAATTTTCCACGATTCTCCGGGAGCCAAACCTAAATTCCATGACTATCCAGGTCCAGGAGGTGAAATCATAAAATTCCATGACTTTCTGGGGTTTCTAGGTCTCATATGAACCCTGCTACCAAATAAATGAAGGATTAAAACTAAGAAAAATGTTAAAATTACAAAGATGGGTGATGCCACCAAAATCTACACTTTTTGAAAAAATCACAAAAAAACAGTGACAAAAATTATTGCACTTTCTGTGCTGAAGAGAAATATCACTCAATCTACATGTCATTACTAACAAATTTTTTTGAAATTTGTAATCCTCCGCTAAGAGTAAAGAGTGAATATGTGTAGCCATGCCAATGAAAATTTCTACATCCCAACAATCATATAAAAAATTTCCATCCAATAAATGGCACAGAGTTGCCTTCAGTTAATAATACATTATAAAAAAATTTTTCTTTAACATTGTAAGATTGACAAATTTTACAATACAAAAATGCCATTCATGACTGATTCACAAGTTACACAAAGAATTTTCATCATTTCATTGAGGTGACTTGTCAAGACAGCTGAATGGTTCATTACTAAAAGGTTATTTACGTATATGTGCACGATCCTTCGCGGTAAAGCAGTATTTAAGCAATAGTGAAAATCAGACCTGAAAAAAATTCAGGCCTGTACGGGATTCGAACCACTGACCTCTGCGATACTAGTGCAGCGCTCTACCAATTGAGCTAACAAGCCAACTGGGAGCAGGCCATCAAATTAATTCGATTTTCACTATTGCTTAAATAGTGGTCTGATTTTCACTATTGCTTAAATAGTGCTTTACTGCGAAGGATCGTGCACATATACGTTTCATAACCGCAGTTCATATACATGTATTTCATATATATTTGTTGTTTGATTTATCATCTACGGATTTATGTCGAATTAATTTGATGGCCTGCTCCCAGGTGGCTTGTTAGCTCAATTGGTAGAGCGCTGCACTAGTATCGCAGAGGTCAGTGGTTCGAATCCCGTACAGGCCTGAATTTTTTCAGGTCTGATTTTCACTATTGCTTAAATAGTGCTTTACTGCGAAGGATCGTGCACATATACGTTTCATAACCGCAGTTCATATACATGTATTTCATAAAAGGTTATTGTAAGATTTTGGACTTGACCATGCATAATTCTAAATTATAGCAGCTCACGAACAGTTGTTTTGAAAAAATAAATGAAAGTACTGAGGTATTGATTTATTCAGTTTGAAATATTCAGTCAAGGCAAAGGAGCTCCTCGCCTAAACTGAAGAAACATTATTTCTTTATCTTTTTATTGTCAGCTAATGCATAACCAGTTACCTCTGCTGATAGTGTGTGCAACTCTTCCATAGGCCTTAGTACAGAATAAGGCAAAGTCAAGTTATTGGAAGTAGTCCTGCAAAGAAGGTGGTTGAACTTCAAACTTATCTGAGACAATGTTCCCATACAGACAGGTCAATGCATTTCCCAAAAGGGCACAAACAATGTAAAATTTTCCCACTGAACTCAAGTTAATTTTCAATTGGCTTTTAAAATCAATGAACCTCCGCAGCTCATTCAAAATGCCCGATTGCTGGAGCATTGTACTATCATTTCTTTTCCCTTCAAAGGGGCCATGAAGGTTCGCAATTAATCCATTTGGGATCACAACACTCTGAAATTTTATGGAATGGATTCTCTTGTGACCATTGTACATAACTCTTTGGTTTTCATGTGGCCTCGCTATCCCACGCACAGTTCCATCAATAAAACCAAAACAATTACTCAATGGAGCACCAAGACGGTGCACAGCCTCTGCATAACTGTGCAGCTGGTCAGGCTGCAAAAAGAACTGATCCCAGCTGCGTAGTCGATAGTTATGATTATCATAGATGAAATCGATCATGGTGTTAAATATTAAGCAGAGCTCGGTTGGATTCCTGCCAAAGCGGGGTACCATGTCTGTGTACCTACAAGGGTATGCCAATCTCTTCAACAAAATGCACAGACCCTCCATTCCACCACAAACGGTTCTTTGTTCGCAAGTAATTTTTTCTGGAATGCCTAAACATTCACATAATTCTAGCAGATCTTTCTTTGCAAATCTGAGCTCCCCCTTACACTCCACATCGCTCCACTCGTCTAAACTGAGTCTACGGAATTTCCAGTATGGGAAAATCGGTTTTGAGGAGTATGCGTCATAAAGAAGAACAAATTCATCATCGTCGATGATATTAAAGAAGCTGGCTACGTATGATGCACGATCCTCGCAATAGATAGCGCTATTTATGCAATAGCGAAAATCAGACCTGAAAAAAATCAGGCCTGTACGGGACTCGAAACACTGACCTCTGCGATACTAGTGCAGCGCTCTACCAATTGAGCTAACAAGCCAACTGGGAGCAGGCCGTTAAGTTGGTTCGTAATAAACCCGTGAAAGTGATAAATGAGGTAGAATAAATAAATGAAGTTCATATATTTTGAACTGCGGTATTAGATACGTATGATGCACGATCCTCGCAGTAGATAGCGCTATTTATGCAATAGCGAAAATCAGATCTGAAAAAAATCAGGCCTGTACGGGACTCGAACCACTGACCTCTGGTCTGATTTTCGCTATTGCATAAATAGCGCTATCTACTGCGAGGATCGTGCATCATACGTAACTAATACCGCAGTTCAAAATATATGAACTTCATATATTTATTCTATCTCATTTATCACTTTCACGGGTTTATTACGAACCAACTTAACAACCTGCTCCCTGTTGGCTTGTTAGCTCATTTGGAAGAGCGCTGCACTAGTATCGCAGAGGTCAGTGTTTCGAGTCCCGTACAGGCCTGATTTTTTTCAGGTCTGATTTTCGCTATTGCATAAATAGCGCTATCCATTGCGAGGATCGTGCATCATACGTATCTAATACCGCAGTTCAAAATATATGAACTTCATATATTTATTCTATCTCATTTATCCCTTTCACGGGTTTATTACGAACCAACTTAATGGCCTGCTCCCAGTTGGCTTGTTAGCTCAATTGGTAGAGCGCTGCACTAGTATCGCAGAGGTCAGTGTTTCGAGTCCCGTACAGGCCTGATTTTTTTCAGGTCTGATTTTCGCTATTGCATAAATAGCGCTATCCATTGCGAGGATCGTGCATCATACGTATCTAATACCGCAGTTCAAAATATATGAACTTCATATATTTATTCTATCTCATTTATCCCTTTCACGGGTTTATTACGAACCAACTTAATGGCCTGCTCCCAGTTGGCTTGTTAGCTCAATTGGTAGAGCGCTGCACTAGTATCGCAGAGGTCAGTGTTTCGAGTCCCGTACAGGCCTGATTTTTTTCAGGTCTGATTTTCGCTATTGCATAAATAGCGCTATCTACTGCGAGGATCGTCTATCATACGTATCTAATACCGCAGTTCAAAATATATGAACTTCATATATTTATTCTATCTCAAAGAAGCTGGCTGTTAACAGAGCATTGCGGACGGAGCCTAAGCCACCACTAGCCATGATCTGAGATGTGGAAACTCACGAAGGACTCGCAATACAGAGCTCACGAAAGCCGGTTTCACAAAGACAGCTCGCATAAAAAGATGACGACAACTACAAAAAATTCACAGTAACTTACTTAATGGGCTCGATTATACAGAAATAAAACAAACACCACCTTCTGAAATTTTGTTCAAGTCCAGTTGGAATTGAAAAACTCATCAATTGGTATCCCAACAACTTCGTACGGAGCAAATCTTGTCGAAGGCATCCATGTGTGTACTCGACGCGAGATGTATAGTAAAACTAATTTCGTTACCCATAATTGTACCTGTAAGTGTAACTTTATGACAAAAATTAATTGATATTCTAGAACAGAAATTTGCGACATGTTTTGTTTGCTAAATCCCTTTTCAACACAACGCGACGCCGTTCTCGACCCAGTTTCTTACCGGTATTTTTGCTGCGCGCGCCGTTGTCAACTGACGTTCCCGTCCTCTTGCTAAATCTCTCTAGTAAGTCGGATAACTCCGCACTCTCGTGGTAGAAATGCTATTGACTGTGGAAGTCCCCATTCCTCGAGAGTTTTTGTACGCTGTTGCAAGAAAAATCTCTCTCTTCTCGCAATTTTACTTACGCTACAGTCTCTGCAAATTTCCCCACCTCCCTCTTCTCCAGCGGCCCTGGCGAATTCCTCTTTTCGGCCTCACCCTACGCCTTATGCAAAAATTCTTTCGCCCATAACTTATCCATCTTAAGGCGTAGGATGGCTTTTCGGGGAATGTGAATTAATTACCATTGTGGATTGATATAACTCACGATGTAGCCCTCTCCTGTTTGTCTTAGAACTACCTGGAATAAGGCTAAAGGTAAAGTCAGTTTATGTGAGATAAGTAATTCCCGCTAAGACGGAAACGAAAAACGGCATCAGTGAAATGAGACTTTCATGCCAAAGGTTGAAAAGTTCTATTCATTCAACTTAACTGATGTGTTGTGGGATTTTTGTTGTTGTAACGATTGACAGTAAGAATAGTGAATAGCCCAACATGGTGCTTTTGTAAACAAAGTAAAATAAAAACATGGTCATGTAATGTTGTTAAGTTTTGAAGAACTGACAGATTTTGTACTAAAACAACTAGGTCAACTAGCCCTTGTCAACTATCACGCGATAGAAATGTCGCACATAGCAGTTCGCCAATAATTACTGTTCCTGCTCTTCTTTTAGAGTTTTAAGTGAACGTGGCAAGAGTTCTTTAAGATGATCTTCTCATCACAGAAAACTTTCCAATTAAAATTATAAGATGTGAAAATGATGCTCTATGATTCTTAGAAAGGAAAGACTTTTACAAAGCGCCTCCTATAGAGATTCTTTTAAGAATACTTCTACGATCCAGATAGTCTAGGAAAGGATGTAAACGAAACAATTAACGTATGTCTCTGATACGAAAAGAAGTGGTCCTGACTTTTTGTTGGTTTTTCAGGTGTTTACAATTTGAATAGTGTATAGCTGAATTAAAAATTTTATATTTTTGAAAGAAAATGATAATGAACGAACAGCAATTCTATTTAAGAGAGTGAACTCGCGCCTTTTATTTTATTTCCCTCCAGAAACAAGCATGATTTCATCGTACGAATAGAATTATTTCATACTCAAACGCGTGACATGCGTGAAACGCAGTACCATCCCTTTCTCCATAAGGTCCGTATCTCACTGTTTCCTTTTCCCTCGTTAGCTGAAGGGAAACCTCTATTTGTGTAAATATGGGCAACGACCCTAAAAATGGAAAATTTCTTTTTTCATATTCGCAGACAAATTGTGTCACACGTTGTTGAAAGTCTTCGTCCCCTAGTTCAATTTCAAAGAGAGAAAGTTGGTTTTTGAGCGCTTTGAATATAGTCGGTGGGTGTTTCGGACTGAACTGTTTCAAGCTAACTTAAATCGACTTACTACTTTCAACTTTATACACCCATGCTGTATATCATTTCAAGGGGAATTGATTTGCATATGCTACAGACGTTCTATTGTACCCTCTGAAAAAGTGTGATCTACAATTGAAAAAAGTAACTCAATGTTGTGGAATGGGAAACTGATTACTCATCAGGATGTTTAAAGCATTGGGAACGAAGCTTGGAGCATATATGTGTCTTCTTGGATGTAAGCACTCTTCATAATGATAAGTTCATCCTTTTAAGAAAATTTCATTCAAACTCATTTGGGGCTGTTTGTGGCTCGAGAGCTCTATTGCATGATGATTATTGAGGGCAATACCAGAACCCATTATCGCGCGACAAATGTTAAGACGATTAAATTTTCTATACGATCAACCTTATTAAGAGGACAGGCTCAGGTTCAATTGTATTATGGTCTCAACTGGAACTCCAGAGCACGGTAATTGGCAACCGCACCGCATTACGTTTGCCCCTGTGTACGCCTGTGCGTTTCTATCAAGAATCCTTGGTACAATCATTCGCGTGACTCTGTTCATAGGTATTTTACAACTGAGTGGCAGATACCTCGATATACTTACTTCGTCTTTCTCATACGCAATTCCCGCTAATTTTGTTTTGTCAAAATCCATATCACTTTGAACTCGAAAAATTTCATAAATCTTTGGAAAAGGTGAAGAAGAGAATATTTGTACGGTGTCAGCCATGCGTCTGAACTGGTCTCAAACAATTTCCCGAAGGCATAAATATTGATAGAAGGTACAGATTTAATTAACCATCAGCAAAACTTGTGAAAACAACGAGTTATTTGGTTCAATTAACTACGCAAAAGCTATTTGCACATAAACAGACTATTCTTTATATATAGCTCTTTGGCATACAAAGCTTTGCTTTCATGTCCAAATTGAGCACTCTAACTAGGATGAGTCATTGCTCTGCAATTGCGCATGCTCGCTAGTGTACTCTAGTTTGAGCACTCTGGCATGGCTTAGACGATACCACAAAGGTTGGATCGTTTGGGGTGACCATATTGGTTCTCCTCCATCCTAGCATTAGCACTGCACTGATGAGGCCCAGAAGGCCGAAACAGTACTGTCTGCAGTTAGATATAGCTCTTTGGCATACAAAGCTTTGCTTTCATGTCCAAATTGAGCACTCTAACTAGGATGAGTCATTGCTCTGCAATTGCGCATGCTCGCTAGTGTACTCTAGTTTGAGCACTCTGGCATGGCTTAGACGATACCACAAAGGTTGGATCGTTTGGGGTGACCATATTGGTTCTCCTCCATCCTAGCATTAGCACTGCACTGATGAGGCCCAGAAGGCCGAAACAGTACTGTCTGCAGTTAGTTATATATATATATATATATTTATCCACCTGACGAGAGAGGACTTTTAACCCTTTCGAAACAGATCTGTAGTACCAAGTTTTAATTTTTATTTTCCTAAATAATTGTATATATAATTGTATATATGCTCTTTGGCATACAAAGCTTTGCTTTCATGTCCAAATTGAGCACTCTATCTAGGATGAGTCATTGCCGTTGCAATTGCGCATGCTCGCTCGTTTACTCTAGTTTGAGCACTCTGGCATGGCTTAGACGATACCACAAAGGTTGGGTCGTTTGGGGTGACCGTCTCGGTTCTCCCCCATCCTAGCATTAGCACTGCACTGATGAGGCCCAGAAGGCCGAAACAGTACTGTCTGCAGTTAGTTATATATATATATATATATATACATGTGAGGAAGTAGCCGATACCGTTGAATAGTGCTGAATACACGTGTGCAGAGCTTAATACAGTAGGAAGCGATTAAATAAGACGACACAGGGTTTCTGTTACTATGTATACAGATTTAATCTGTATATATATATATAATTTATATATGTATAATTTTTTTTGTTTTTTAATGACCCTCACGTCTTGCATGACCTGTAACACGAATATAACAACGAGTTCTTGACTTCAATTGATACAGAACAACAAGTAGGTAACAGTACAAATTAGAAATTGAAATTTCGAAACCATGCCAGTAAGCTCAGGTTAGTGCCACGAAAAAACTAGCAGAGCAGGCGTTCTTATGGAGTTTGGGCGAAAGTTAAGACTGTGGGCTTTCTGTTTTATTTTCCAGACCGCGCGTAAAATGGAGCGAGGCGAACAATTAGAAGGTGGGGGGAGGGGGAGAGGAGAGAAGGGAACGCCTGCCAGCAGCACTTGAAAATTTGAAAAACGCCCCCTAATTAGATATGCACGAGTAACGATAAAGCGCAAACAATTGGCCAATCAGGTGGCGCGACGGAAGTGGATTTTCACTTCCGTTGCTTGTCAAAATTTGTTGTTATTCGAAGGGAAATCACATGTGTCAAAATTTGTGTTCACATGTCGCCGAACGAGAATTGTCGATTTTGCGGCTGTAGTTTTAAAGTTAAATGCGGCTCATACTTGTCATCAGAAAATTTATTTAGAGCATCATAGACAAGTGATGCTAATGGAGTAATTTTATCAGACGTGTGTGTTGGAATTGGCATCGAACTCATTCAAAACAACGAACAGTTATCCGATCGCTGTTGCAATCCGTGTGCTAGGAAAGTCAGAAACTTGGGACAGCTGCATGCATTCATCCTTAAGAACGCAAATGGCCAATGCAAAAATCCAGAAAAGCCCAAAAGTGCAAATAAGTGGCAATTAGATACGCCAAACAAATCTTGCCCGGCATGGAGGAAGAATAAAGCCGCTCGTATGTGCAAACCACCTACACCGAAATCAAGAAAATGCTTAAATATGAGCGAGAATATCGATCCAGCTTCATCGAAGAGAAACATACCGAAAGACTTGTTGCTTTTAAGCCAATTTCTTGGGCCTCGACAACCTGGTCGTCAACGATGCTTTTCAGAGGGCAAACGACAACCAAGCAACAGTGTGTCTTCGTGAGAAGCTGCATGACTCGCACACCAAATCTAAAAATAATGCTTTTACCCAAGCCTGTAGGTAAGACCGCCGACACATCTTTATTTCTGGAAAGTTGACGTATAGCATCTTGCTGTTCTTGTTTTAAAACAAAGTTTTCTAAGACATCAAAAATAGCTAAAGAATCGTTCAACGCAAGATCTATCCCTTCTTCGCTAAACGCCACATTGGACTGATACACAACAAACTGACGTCACATTCTGCTGTCAATAAAAAATACTGGACCAATTAGAATCGCCCGTTCGTGAGCGAACGGGTTATTCAAATTTTCAAGTACTGCTGGCAGGCGTTCCCTTCTCTCCTCTCCCCTTCCCCCCACCTTCTAATTGTTCGCCTCGCACCATTTTACGCGCGGTCTGGAAAATAAAACAGAAAGCCCAAAGTCCTAATTTTCGCCCAAACTCCACAAGAACGCATGCTCTGCAGGCTATGAAAACTCTGGGCCAGCAAATTGCAACAGAAGAAACAAAGAAAGGTATATAAACATGCCAAGTGCAGAAATTTCCGAAACTATAACATGAGCAGAGATGAAAAACATTGAAAGGAAAACGGGGTAGACTGGCAGAGTTTTTGAAGGTTTTCACGCTTCGAGATTATCACAAGCTTAAGTACGGTAATAAAATTCAAATACAGGCTGCACTCATTAAGTATACTTTCGTGTTCAAAAACAAAACAAAACAGGTATGATGACAGTCTGCTGAACTGAACTATTTCAGCTTGTGATCTATTTCAGTTTACGAACTATTTCAATTTAGGAACTATTTCAGTTTTGATAGTTTCACATTTTGACATATTTAGTCTTACTTTACCAATTAAGAAAAGAGGTCACTAAAAATCAGACAAATCTCACAGATCACCGGCAACAGTCAAAAAATCGAGTTGGCTCATATTCTAGTATTAGGTAGGCCTATCCTTGGGTTTCACCCACGTGACCAATACCTTAGCAACGGTTAATATCCGCCATCTTGGTGTCCCTCGAGCGTAAACAAACCGTATCTAACGAAGAGTTCATGTGAGAAAGAAGGGATGGTTTTATGCATTATTGTTGGCTGTTCGAGCAAAAGTGGAAAGCATAAAGACTAAGGATTTTTTCGTATAATAATTTAATAATTTTATTATCTCTATAGCGCAAAATTCATTATATATACGAAGTAATGCGCTATACCTAAGATCATCACAAATCAAGGGGAAGAACAGGAGGAACTAGAAGTTGTTGTATGGTTCGAGGCTTGCGGCTGTTGTAGATCTTCGATTTTTTGGTCGAGTTTTTCTTTGAGCTTCTTTGCCGATGAGAAATCGATGTCTTTAGCCCTCGCATACGGCACTTCATTGACCTATGTCGGCAAAATCCATGAGCATTTTACCTAAGTGCAAGTAAGCTTGGGGTGTCACGAAAACTCACACCCCGAAAACTCAGACCTCAGACCTCAGACCCCGAAAACTCAGACTCCTCGAAAATTCAAGAGATAAACTCGACTCATGATCACTCCTGGTAATCCCGCGTGTATTTTGACCTTTTGGCCGCAAGTTGCACGTTTCGCAAAATCGTCTGATGGTTGAGTATTAAAACATTTTAGAGTGACACAAGACTTCATTTAGCTTAGATTTACCTCCATTTTTCCCGTTAATTTTGAACTTTTCATTCACAGTTAACGGGATCAAATGCGCTCGCTCCAACATCAAAGTATTAAAATGTGGCGTGATTTTGACGAGCCGAAAGGGACGTTTGTTTACCTTTTTGTACTTCGTTGCACAGATCCTTGTTGTCGCTCTGTTAAAATTCTTAAATATTTCGCGATAATAATGGATACAAACAGAGACTCGGCCCACCAGTCCCAAAACGAAGACAATTTTGCGACCCTTGGGCTAGAGTTCTTAAATGAGGCAGAAAGAGAAAAACAACGCGAAAGAAGACTCGGCATCAGCGCCGTCACGATTCGCTTCACTGAAGAATCACTCTTGATATTGTTGTCCGTCTTTCGCGTCGGATTTGTTGCATTGTTCCACCGGTTATATTATAAAAAAAATTGGTTCATGCTTTATGCTATGCACTATCGAATTATGGAGCACTTCGAAAGCTTGGAGAACACTTCGAGGGACCTGAGTTTTCGGTGTCTGAGTTTTCGTGACACCCAGCGAGCTTGCCATGAATTCTAGTAGTTGCCTCAAACATAAATAAAACACTTGCGATATGTGAGCATGACTCAGCCAGTCCAGCTTTGCATCCCAAGCAATGGGCTGACAAAATAGTCCCATCGTTTTCGGAAATGACCCAAATGTTCACTAAAGGATCATTCATATGCTGTGAATGCCAAACTCGTGCTCTCACGGCATACTTGCCGGCGATTACTTTGCCTACAACTGAGGTTACAAATCCCGACACCATTTGATTAAACGCCTCTAGACTCTAGAACGCCTTGAACTGCTTCTTGGTGTAGAAGCTGGTCTCAAGAACGAGGTAACTCAGCATGTCCGACGCTTCCAAAGGAGGTAAGCATTTTGGACTGAACTTCTCGGCTGGTATGCTTGCAGGGTCAACCCCAATGACCGAGATCTTTTGCAAACATCTTTCCTTCCAACTCTCTAAGCTTTCGGCATACTCAGAGAGCACTGGGATACCTTAAGATGAATGCCGGATACTTTTATCGCTTTTTTCTGTCTGGATATTCATGTAGTTGGCGAAATAATACGGCGATAAGAGAGAGGGCTTCCCCATAGAAATCGACTAATTATTCATAAATTTGACACCCGAGGGACACCAACATGGCGGACACTAACTTCAGCAAAGCTTGTGACGTCACCTGAAACCCAACCATAGGTAAGACAAACCAAAACATATGTAGTTTGTTGAAAATTTCTTTTGTTTTCGAGAAAATTGATAAAACTTAATTTACGCATAATTAGCGTCATTCGAAGGTCGAATTTAGCCCATTTATGGAGGCCTGGTTTGTACTTGTAAAAACAGTGAAAACTTATTTATTCTAAAGACTTTTAGAACAATGTATTCCCTATGTTTTTACCAAAAAAGTATAATCGCTATTTAAATTTGAAATAAAATACGGATATTTCTATTCACTTACTTATGTGCCGTGTGAAAAGTAGGGTAGCTTCAAAAAATTATTTTTTTATGTGCTAAGTGAAATAAACGTTCAATATTTGAAATATGAGAAGCAGAGATTAGTTATTTTTCTAGGGTTTTTGTGCTGCTATGCATACGAGGGCTTTAAATTAATATTCATAGAGATTTGGCTCTTCGGCGAAGTCGGCGACATAAAAGAAAAGACCGACTTTGTTTATCATTTCCAGTTTGTGAGCCTTAGTGATAATAATGAAATGCTTGAATGATATAAATTACTTCTTTAAAGTACTTGCCATATGATAGAAGGTTTTTTTGTTTTCTCCGAAAGCATTTCTTTTTGTAGAAATGAGTAGACATGATTGTCACTGCGTGACTTTTGTGTCACGCAATTATTATGTACCGTCTGAAAAGTAGGGTAGAGGGGGAGAAAGAGAAAGTTGAAAGTGTCTAGTAAAGAATTTGTTTCCGTTTAATTTTCCTGTTTTTACTTAACAGCGTAAATTAGCTCTTAACCTTCAAAAATCTGCCCTCACATCGACAATTAACCCGAATTAGTTTCTGTTATCCCAATAATTACCAAAGAAGATAAACTGCATTAGTGTCTAGCTTATCACTGTTCCACCACCAGGGACAAGTAATTATAATCACTCCATCGCAGATATTTGTCTCAAAGATAACACATCCTTGATTTTACTACGTAATTTAAGAGCGCGTCCACGAGAAAACCGGGCAGAACCGAGCAGGGGCGAAGATGCTCTAATCACCGATTTGGTGCAAACTTAGCACAAATGCTGAGCATAATGAGTTAACAAACGTGTGAAAATAATAGGTCAAAATATTTAGAGATATAGGGTTTAGGGATTTAGGATTCAGGATTTAGAGATACAGGGAGATATAGGGTCCCCCTGGGAAACCCACATTTCCTCTTTTTTTTCCATAATTAATTGACTAACTTTGCATTGCGGATCATGTATCTTTTAAGGTACCCCGACCCATAGATCGGTCGATATATCGGTCGAAAGTCGGTCGATACTCGACCGATGTATCGGTCGACACCCGGTCGACACTTGGCTGCTAGTAGGTTGCAACTCGGTCGATAGTCGGTCGATAATCGGTGGATATTCGACTATCGACCGAGTCTAGACCGAGTGGCGGCCAACTATCACCCGACGTATCGGTCGAGTATCGACCGACTTTCGACCTATATATCGACCGATACATCGGTCGAGGTACCGTTAAAGATACCTGCTCCTGTATTAATGCTGAGACAAATCGAAAAGCCATCTGCAAATTCGATAAACTAGGTTGTGTTCTATATCTTTGAGAACATCGAACTGTTTTACCTTTTTAATTTCATTTCTTCCCCTACCTCAAACTAAGGGAAGCGTACCCCTTAACATTACATTAATGAATTGATCATTTGGATATTTAACCCGCCAGTCGTTTCAAGAATGCAATAATGAATTGATCATTTGATTATTGAACCCGCTAGTCGTTTCATGAATGCAATAATGGATTGATTATTTCAATATTAAGCCCGATAGCCGTATCCGTTTTGAAAAGGCGCAGATCATTGTTCAAATCAGAAGTCCATTTTTTTTTTATCGCGCTATTTGATTTGAGCCATGTCGATATCAACAAGGTCGTCCCACTCCGGATCATACCGCTGCAGTGATACAATAGTGTGCGCCAAGGAGTCGGAGAATGTCTGTAGACGTGTTTGAAAAACGCGTTCGACTAACGAGACTCTATCATTTTCATCACTGTTGACAGTACATACTTTTTTTAATCCTCTAAAGTCCAATAAGATTGTTCTATTTGACGAGGAATCCTGAAAATGAATAAACTGCACTGTAAAAACACTGCGAAAACAGTCGATCGCAAACATTTACGAAATAAAAAAGTCTTGCGATGGCTTCGCCCGTAAACTATTTTTTCGACCATAAATACACACAAGAATTTCTACAAGTTCGTCAAGATGTAAATAGGCGAAAAAAGCTCTCGATAACATTCCCTTTACAACATTTACAAGAAGCTCTACACAACACTCGAACTCTCCTTTCCCGCCATGTCTGACGCCATGTTGAAATGGCTTCGATCTATCATTACGTGTTCGCATAATCCAATCAGAAATGGACTTCTGATTTGAACAATGATCCGCACCTTTTCAAAACGAATACAGCTATCGGCTTCAATATCCAAATAACTAAGCCATTATTGCATTCTTGAAACGGTTAGCGGGTTCCATGTTCAAATGTTCAATTCGTTATTGCGCTCCTGAAACGATAAGCGGGTTTAATATTCAAATAATCAAATCCCTAATGTAAATCTTGAGGGGTACGCTTCACTTAGTTTGACTATAATGGCTGGTGCCTGGGATATTAGCGTATACGGGAGGGTCGGTGTCGCAAAATCTTGCCCTCGACGAAATTTACTCCGCACTTTCTGACAATGTCGCTGAGTCTGACGCTCCCAAAATCTTGAAATGCATGCTGACGTTCCTGGTACACAATTTATCTTATCAACGGGCACCTGATTGACAACCCACAGTCAGAGTCAATTGCTTTGCCAACTGTGTTAAGTATTTTGAAATTTTCAGACTTAAAGGAGTTCGGCGAAACTTAATCTCTGCCCTACTTGAATCCCTAAGAAAAGTAGAAGCGTCTCCGCCCGATGGAGGATTTTTTCTATATTTTGATGTCAACATTAGGGGATTGTCGGTTATTATTTGTAACCTTTAAGAGCGGCTCTACTTCTGTCTGATACTTACCACGACATTCTTTGACCCCCTCCCCTTCTTCACCCTACCTTAATAATTCGCACCTTTGCGATAGAGCAATTTCTAAGGTACATCTCTACGAAAAGCAGAATATGACAGTAGACAGCATGAGATTACATATCAAATGTAAGCAGAAAACCTCGGGTAAAAGATGTAAAAAACTTCTATGTACGTGTCAGTTTTTTAAACATTTTCCTATTTCTTGTGCTGAGAGGAGACCAAGAAACTATCGGTATTTTAGGTTTTTCGATGAACCATGCCAGCAACTAACTCAAGGGTAAAAAATGAAAATTCAAATATTTTGGCTGCAAATTTTTGTTACATTTTAAACTTTAAAGACGAGAAACACAAAGCAATATTTGACGCTCAAACTGAATGTCAAAGTTGACCGCTGAAAATATTGCAGGCACGATGTGATCAAAGATGGCGGATTGTCCTTTTGATTTACATCAGCTTTCAAGGTACGAAATAAACTTTTTACCATCAAAACATGTCATTTAGGTCGATAAGTATCACGCAGTGAAATACAAATAATTTTTATCGATCTTTCCGAGAGCTCTCACCGCGTTCAATATTTCAACAAGGCTCATATAGGAATAACGATTAGTTGTGGTTGGTCATCGGAGATATTGGGCCTTGAAATATCTTAATTTTTGGACTTTGTAAAAACCAGAAAAAGTCGTCTTTACATAAGGAGGAGGAAGAAATTAAATGAAAAAGTTAAAAGAGTTTAATGTTCTTGAATTCTGATAGATAGATACTGCGAAGGATCGTGCACATATACGATACTGCGAAGGATCGTGCACATATACATAATCCAGTGTGTTGAAATTGCAGATGGATTTTCGGTTTGTCACAGCAGCAATAGAAAGTTAGCTAATCAATTATGCAAAAAAAGCAAGAAATGGAATTTTTTTCAAGAGGGGACCCTATAACTCCCAGGGAATCAATGTTTTGTCCTGTTATTTTCACAAATTTGTTAACTCATGATACTTAGCATTTGGGCCAAGTTTGAGCCAAATCGGTGCTTTGAGCATTATTGCCCCCAGCTCGGTTTTCTCGTGGACATACTCTTAAAACTCTAAAATATTCTTGATAAACCCTTACCAAAAATATTTTACAGGCTTTATTTTGTTATTTGAGAGAAAAGGAACCTATTTCATGGGCTTTAGCGGGGGCAGAACAATGAGGGCTCCTTGAATGGTTGCTGCTTTTATAGACGTTTCCTCTTCAAGTGGAATATGTGACAAAATGCAGTTCGCTTACTACTAATTGGACGCTTGATAGGGTAAAGTTTAGGGTAACTATTAGAAAACAAAAGAATGGAAATGGAAATGACGCTGTTTGAAAGAAATTGAAATGGAAATGACAATGTTTGCAGTAAATCGACGCGAAAACAAGTTTAAGCGCAGCCTTGCGTAGTACGCGTTTTGAAGTCTCCGGATCCAGTTTTTTTCTATTCCATCAGTCCAACCTGGTCGAGAACAATTGTAACCATAAGTTGTTTAGCTAAGTCCTACAATATGAGATTGAATTCCGCAATGATGCTCTCTAAAATGCCTCTCTCCCTCTATACCATTTTCACCTTTTTTTCTGTGATTGAACAAAAATAATTGGAGGGACGAGGCATTTTAGAGAGATGCAGTAAGTTTCATATTTTAAAATGTGAAATTAAAATTTCTAAATACTTCCTTAAAAGTGGCTGAATAAAAGTTGTGTGTCGACAAGTTTTGTCGGGAACTTTGTCTAACCTTCATTATCACGACTGCAGTTCGATTGGTGGGCCTCACCAATTCGCAATCTTTTGGTCGTGTTGAAGTGCTTTACAATGGTACATGGGGAACCATTTGTGACGACTATTGGGACTTACGAGACGCTGATGTAGTTTGTGGCCAGCTTGGATACGATGGAGCCTCATCAGCACCTGGTGGTGCAGCATTTGGACGAGGAACTGGTCAGATATGGCTGAATGACGTGCAATGTGTGGGAAATGAGACCTCAATATCACAGTGTGGTCACAGAGGATGGGGAGTTGAAAACTGTGAGCATTATGAGGACGCTGGTGTGGTGTGCAAACCTAAAGGTAGAGTAACGATACGAATACCCTTTATTGTTATCTTTACCAAGAATGAAAATATAGGTAATCAGAATATAAGGGGGCCATTGCGTATTCGACAGTACTACAATTAACTTTTCTCGCATGGAGTATGAGTAGCTCTTAACTGTCGGGGAATAATAGACATTGGAGTAGTGTTTCGATCTGCAGGTAAGGTGACGATACCCCTACAGTTGACATAATTTACAATAACCAAAGTTTACTTCTTTCTCTCATCTTTTAAGTATTTCAAACGTCATGATGCTAACAGTACGAATTAGAGTAAACCAAAGTGTTTATTGTGCCTTCTCTAAAATAACATTTCCAGTGTTGTTCAGTTCCTATTCTCTTTGCAGTCAGTTGAACGATCTGGTCAAATGTAGTAGAAATTATGAAGTTTATGTTACCTTTTGGCTCAGCATCAAGACATTTCATTCGACGAACGTTCACCATGTATATATTCACAGTGATACTAGTTCGTTTGGTGAGCCTCACCAACTCGCTGTCTTCTGGTCGTGTTGAAGTGTCGTACAATGGTATATGGGGAACCATTTGTGACGACTATTGGGACTTACAGGATGGTGATGTAGTTTGTCGCCAGCTTGGATACGATGGGGCCTCATCAGCACCTGGTAATGCAGCATTTGGACGAGGAACTGGTCAGATATGGCTGGATGACGTGCAATGTGTGGGAAACGAGACATCAATATCACAGTGTGATCACAGAGGATGGGGACTTGAAAACTGTAGGCATAATGAGGACGCTGGTGTGGTGTGCCGACCCAAAGGTAGAGTAACAGTACCAGCCCTTTATATTACCATAACTGCCAAGCATGATATTAGAGCTAATCAGAATATGAGAAGGCCTTTGATATTCAACATTATTATATGGCTGTGTCTCACAAGGACTGGGAACTACCGAATTCACGAATTTGATCGGCTGAAATCAATATCTAGATTTTACCATCTAGACCGGCATCTGAACCGGTCTAGAAAAAAAAGGAACAAAGAATATAAAAAAATTGGCATATAAGACGCAGCCATAATAGGTCGGTCTGTATGGGAGAATCTTGACCTCGGTCGCTGGTACAGACCGAACGCAGTGAGGTCTGTACTGGCGATCTCGGTCAAGATTCTCCCATACAGACCTCCCGCTCGGTTAATAAGAACTAACTATTACAATTGAACTTTCCATGCCGCGATCTTATTCTCACCAAAGATACTAGGGGAGGCTATTTCCTGGTTCTTTTAAGCATTTGACTAAAGCCCTTAATAACAGGCCTATATTTTGTTCAGATGATTGATTTTGGGAATGAACATTGCTAAAGGATATGTCGTATGCACTTAGTAGGCGCATGTAGCTTGAAATATGTTGATCACTAGGGTTAGTACTAGGTTATGGCAAAAAGTAAACTGGAAGTATCTCTGAAAGCTTAAGGCTTATTGGTAAACTAAGAAAACACTCATGAATCGTGACATATTCACATTGTAACTTAGCTTTAGCGACACGGTTTTAATACATCTAGGCTTTTCACAGTTTATGAAGAGAAAACAACAGTTTTGCACTATATTGGTATGTAAGTGAAAAAGTTGCTGTACTTTTCCTGGTCTTTCTTTTGAAAAATCTCTTCTTTTGGACTTTCTCCTCATTATGGCAAAGCTTGAAACTTCAAAACCTATGAAAAGCAATTTAAATTTGGCACCTAGTTCTTCCAAGAATCAACGGACGCTTCGAGAGGAATTTACATTTTGCGTTTTGTTTTGGCGTGCATTCATTGTTAGCATGCTTACTGCAAAATAATAGTTTTATACTAGCGGTATATTAATTACTACCGGTGCCAGAACGTTAGCATATGAACCTTCCCTCTCACGATTTACAGCGTTCAACAACGCATTGAAAAAGAGCTGACGCTCTTGTCAAAATCGGCCAGGACGGCCTATTTACCATCATAAAGTTCTGAGTGATAGCCGTTGATGGTAGCCCTTGGCAAGGCATTATGTATAGCAATTATTCATAAGACGTAATTTAGACCCTTGCCCCTCGCTACTCATCTGTAAATGGCATGCTTACACTCCTTGGTACTAAACTACTTAACAACTCGAAATTAAGACCTAACTATATATGGAACCCAAAAACGCTGATCTCTTGCTGCACTACACGAGTCACTTTGATGATAGATATTAATGCTGCTGGCCAACAATTAAGTTTATTTGTTGAATTGTCTTTGTAACAAGTCAGAATCGAAGTCGCCCATTAGGAGAATATTCTTTGGTTGTAACCATGTCTAGCTTATCATACCTTGAAATGTTCCAAATTAAAGAACGAAGAGTCATTGGTGGGTCTGAAGATGGCGCCGATATGAAAATATTCTAATCACACAGTAGCCTGCAGTGTAGGCGTCTTATTTTAGGGCGAGTTAAGATTATAAACTCGTGATCGTTTATCCGAACTTCATGTTTGATTTGGAATCAGAGTGGACGGTAGGGTAGGGGGCGGAGCAAAAGCGAAATATTTACTCCCCCACCCGCCCTTCTCCTTATTTTTGACTGACACTCACCCCCATGGTAAAAATCACTTTCTCTCCCCAGCCCTCCGCTGCCATTAAAAGCTAAGGTGGCGGCCATTTTTCGCTCAAAAAATTTACCGAGCACTCGTTCGCCCACCCCCGCTACACAGTAGCCTGCAGTGCGGGCGTCTTATAGTAGGGCGAGTTAAGACTAAAAGCTTGTGATCGTTCATCCGAACGTCATGTCTGATTTGGAGTCAGAGTGGTCTGTAACCAGAGAATTCAATTTCAATGGGGAAATATCGACCGTCGCCTTCATAGGCGGAAAAAGAGAAAAGTTACGGAGTTGGAAAGTTTTTCCGAACGCCATATGTACTGCCTTAAAGTTCCGAGAAGAAGACTTCTACAATACCTTTAAAGATAGTTCAGGGGCTTGTCAGCTCGTCAGCTCATCAGCTGGTAGCCTTCAAAGTGCTATTTAATAGTAATAATAACAACGGTTCATTCACAGTATATCCACATAAAAGATGTGGCCCTTCATCTGTGAAGGCCTACGTTACTAATATTTAATATTGAAACTAAATTACAATGACTGACTAAATTGTAATAAAAACTATACATGAAAGTAAATATGTAGAATATATTGGTTGGTGGTGGTGGTTGTTTCTATATCTTTACAAGGAAGACAAAGCGCGCGCCTTTAAGAACGGCTTGCAGAGCCTGCAGTATTCTTTAAAATCTGTGCAATTCCTTATATTTGCTGGCAATTCGTTAAAGACCATGGCTGCTGAATGCTGAAAGGTGCCTTGCACAAATGGAACATAAAGCCTTGGAGCAACACTGGAACAGAGATGCCTGACGGGTTTAACGACTTGCAAAACCAGAAGGAAACGGGCAAGTTCCTCTGCCAAGCCTCCAGACCCAATTATGGACTCTTGCAATGTTCGCATAGCTCAGCTTCTCCATTGAAGCAACCCTAGCAACCCTAGTTAAGGACTGCCTACGTTCTATTCGAAGGTGAATAGCACGTTGTTGGGACTGGGTAGGATGCATCAATCTTCGACCGTCAACCCATTATGTTTAATGCAGGAGATCGTACTTTCTTTTAAGATGGGACCGGGCTCTGAATCAAAAACCAAACTAACCAACAAATCGCAGGCGAAAGGACTAAATCGGCGTTCGTGGTTTTGGAGCAGTGATTATTAATTGTTCTTTCTGGACACGATTATCGTGTTGCTGTATTAAGATTAAGTTTTCGGTCGCCTCATGTACCACATAGCCAGCAATGTAGGCTGAGTCGTTTCTGAAGGCAAGCCCTAAACACACTGATTCCAAGCAGCATCCTCCAGATAAGGGCCAATTTTACACGTCTGTACATAAATCTGGAATAAATATATACGTCTGGAATAAATCAAAACGAGTAAATTTTGCAAAGGCTAAACAATCTGAACGAATCTGCATCTCTGTCGCGACTAGCCGATCTAAAGTACTCTTTCTCTATTAGGTATATGGCAGGCGCTACGATGGAAGATGGTCTATGACAGGTGCCATGATGGCAGCCACGAATTTCGCTCTCCGCAATTTGTGTCTAAGTCTGCCGCTGTGTTCCGATTTTTTAAGTTTATTTCACCATGTCGGTACTGCTAAGGAACGTGCTTTACAGCCAGCCTTGGGGTTACATTTTATTTTCCGCAGAGATTTTCCGAGTTACACTGAACCCAAGTCGACCGATCGTTAGCTGGAACAAACGCGGCTTCGTGTGCCTCTTCCTGCCTTCCTCTGATCTAACTATCTTTGTTGGCAGTGAAAGAAATCCTGGTCCTTGTTGTTCTTTGTTAAATCACACGGCTCATTTTACTACAAGCTCTTACAATGTTCGTGGACTTGACCTGAGACATCAAAAGCATTATCAACCTTCTTGCATATCTTACGAGAGGAACCGGCTACTGTCTCTTCGTCATTGGAGTAAGCACTACTGTTCGCCTGCATTTCTGGGGAAGTTAAAAGCTATGGATCTTTTAAGATACCGTGGGAAGCGTGCTGGAAGGTCGAATAAACAAAAATCAACGGGAAATGGTTTTAGGATTCCTGTGATTTGTTCTGGTCGTGCTGTTACCATGTTTCACTAAATATTCAAAATGCCACTTCAACGTTACAAATATGTGAATCTCGCCCTTTAGGTATGAATGTGAACAACTTAATTTGTATTCGTCTGGGTCCATTGTGTTGTAAGTTATCGAGCGTTGTTCCTTTGGATTTTTTCCTTTTGAATTCTAGATCTATTTGTAACAAGTCTCGGCTGATAAGTGAATTCAAAGCTGATCACAATATCGACCTCTTTGCCCTGTCAGAGACGTGGCTTCGCGATGATGACTCTGATTTACATTATATCCGTGACATTTCTCCAGACGGATATGTTTTCCAACATGTCCCTCGATTACATACTATTGGTGGTGGGGTTGGCATTGCTCTCAAGAATAATATCAAGGCCAAAATTCAACCACATGAGTCCTATTGCTATTTTTGAACATCTTGAGCTGGAACTCAGGGCTACGAAGTGTTTTGTCCGTTTAATTGTCTTGTACCGTCCTCCTTCATCCGACGTGTCACTGTTTTTTGATGTGTTTGCCGGCTATCTTGCCCATATAGTAAGGGCATCAGGCTATTTGCTGGTTGTTGGTGACCAACTTTCATGTTGATTCTCTAAATAATGCTGGTCGGCGATTTACCGCCCTTCTTCATTCATTTAACCTTCGCCAGCATGCAAATGATTCTACGCATAAGAATGGCCATACTATTGACCTCGTTAACACTGGATTATTCTTTCATCAAGAATCTCTTAGTCTTTGATCCTGCACTTCCTGATCGTTTTATGATCCGGTGTAATCTGGATTTTGTAAACCTGTTGCTCAAGATAGAATGTTATCTTTTCGACGTTTACGTGCCGTTGACATGGATAAGTCTTCCTCTGATCTGGAAGACTCCACGCTAATTATATCACCTCTAAATTATGACCTTTCATTAGCTATTCATCAATTATACTCCACTCTTCAATCTATAATCGACAATAATGCCCCAATCATTAGTTATTCGTTTACTATTTGCCCTTATGCGCCATGGTTTACGGATGAAATTAAAGTTGCAAAGAGAAAGAGAAGAAAACTGGAAAGACGATGGCGCGTGCATAACACCGAAGCTAATCATCTATGGTACACCGAACATTGTCGTGAGGTGAATGACTTGATTCATAGTGCAAAAGAGAACCACTTTTCATCTATAATTGAAAGCAACCAAGGAGACTAGAAAATATTATTTCAAGCAGTTAATAATTTGTTATGAGGAAACCGATAGTGCGTTATTCTTCTGTGGGTTCTGATATGGCTATAGCCGAAAAGTTCAAATCATTCTTTATTGACAAGATACGACGTATACGCGACAGTTTACCTGTTCATAGTCTGACTGGATTTCCGAATGTCCCTTACTTGGATAACTCTGCGACTCAATCCCGGCCCTGTGAATTTTCGACTTTTCAACGTGTTTCTACCGACCTTATAGCTAACTTTATTAAATCCTCCAGAGTGAAATCTTGTGCTCTCCATCCACTACCAGTTTCTGTGCTAACTAAATGTTTACCAATGTTGCTGCCAGTTATAACTGATATTGTAAATTGGCCTTTAGATGAGACTCTTATACCAAACTCACTCAAAACTGCCTTGGTTATTCCATTGTTAAAGAAGACTAATTTAGATACTGAAGAATTAAGAATTTTCGTTCTGTTTCTAACCCTCCGTTCGTCTCTAAATTGATTGACAAATCAGTTGCGTTACAACTTGTGCAGTATGTTGATGACGACAACCTTGATGAGAAATTAAAATCTGCTTACAAGAAATTGCATAGCCCTGAGACTACCCTTCTGAGAGTTCATGACGGCATCTTAAGTACTGTGGATCGTGGTTGTACTGTTATTATTACTGCTCGATCTATCTCCGGCATTTGATGCGGTCGACCATGGTTTATTACACAACAGACCTAATACTTGTTTTGGTATCAAAGGCAAGGTTCTTGCTTGGTTTAAGTCTTATCTCACAGACCGAAGTTAATTTGTTAGCATAAATGGATCAAATTCCTCTCACTATGATCTCATGTTTGGAGTTCCCCAGGGATCTGTTGTAGGTCCGATTTTGTATTTATTGCATACGTCTCCTCTCGGCGACATTTTAAGAAGATATGATATGAACTTCCATTTCTATACGGATGACTGCCAGATTTATTTTTCGCTTGACTCGATTTGATCAGTTACTTTTACGAGAATCGAAGCCTGCTTACAAGATATTGGAACTTGGATGTCATTGAACTAACTTAAACTTAACGGTGATAAGACTGAGCTTTTGGTCATCGGATGGGGCAATCTTTCTGCTTCTCAGCTTCCTTCTTTTACAGCGATTGATGGATCTGTTATACAACCTTCGCACTCTGCTAGGAACACAGGAGTAATCTTTGAAAATAAGTTAAATACGGAACGTCAAGTTTCTGCTATATGTAAATCTGCATTTTTTCACATACAATATTTCTCGGATTAGAGAATTTTTGTCAGTTAATAGTGCTATGGTGTTAGTACACGCCTTCGTTACTTGCAGATTAGACAACTGTAATTCTCTGTTATATGGTCTTCCGAAACATTCCGTTCATAGATTGCAATTAGCACAGAATTGCGCGGCACGGCTGATCTTATGTGGTTACAAGCATGATCACGTTACTCCCTTACTGAGGGGACGGCACTGGCTCCCCGTGGAGCAGAGGATTATTTTTAAAATCTTATTTTTTATTTTTAAAGCTTTAAATAATTTATGCCCTAGTTATATCAATGACTTGTTAGAAACTTATAAGCCTACTAGGTCTTTACGATCATCGAGTAGGAACTTGTTATTGATTCCTCGCTCCAAGTTGAAATCTTATGGCGATCGCGCCTTTTCTGTCTCTGGACCTAAGCTTTGGAATGACATTCCTGAAACCATAAAATATAGTGAGAATCTTAACGCTTTTAAGCGTAATCTTAAAACTTATCTTTTAAGCGTTATTTTAATGACTGATTATGTTTGATTATTACTTTTACTTTTTAGCTTGATTGTGAAGCGCTTTTTGGATAGGGCACTATATAAATTGTCATTTATTATTATTATTGTTATTATCATTATTATTATCATTATCATTATTATTACTAGCGGAAATCATTACACGAAGGCCACCAGGCTTCTAATCTCCTCCGTCTTTCTTACGAACTCTTGTAGAAGATGCCTCACGAGTTGTGTTGAGGGCGTCCGGTTCATATTTTTCAATACTTTGGTCATAGCTGTTTTAGAAGCCCAAGAATTTTAGACTTCTAGCCAGTTAATTGTTTACAAAAATGCTACATCTCCTCGAGAGAATGACAGCTTAATAAGGTCGAGCTCGTCCCCTAATAAACCACAACCTTTCATTCCTGTTGCCCCATATGACGATCAACAACCGTCATCTCTTCACGATAATAAGAGGGATTTGATCAAGTAATCAAGTAATCACATGCAAATATCAAGGTCAAACTTTCGCTTAAATTTCGACGTGTCGGTAACATAATATGTTTAAACACTCTTTCTAGTGAATGCATCAATATGCAGCGCCTTTTAATAAAGTCAAAGTAAAACGCCCTCCTTGCACCCTGGAGGAACAGGACTTAGAAGCGAGAGCTGTAGGCAGAAAGGGAAAGGCTACGACTCGAGGCGCAAAATACCAACAGTAATGATTTAAGGGAGACTTTTCGAGTGGTGGGCAATAAGATTAAATTTTATATTAACAAAACAGAGCAAGTTTTCTTTGCCAATGCGCTTTCTCCTAGAAAAGACTGAAGGGGGTGTGGAACAAGTAATTCATCACATTTTCATCCAATCTCTAAGCCCCTTCAAGAAGATCCAGATATACTTAATAAGTTCTTTATTACGACCAATGAAAAAATATTGGGAACTGAGCCAGAGAAAATGTCGTACCTATTTCAGCTTGTCCATTCCTTGTAGGTGCAGGTATGCACCAACGGATTCCCTCGTCACCTGATACCTCATCCAGCCTAGATCAAATGCCAGTCAAATCTGAGAGGTTGCCAAAAGAATACCACAGGTAGAGTACAGCTGTAACAATACCAGGACTTTTTATTACCATATTTACCACGAGTGGAAATAAAGCTAATCAAAATATGAGAAAGCCGTTGCATATTCGTTATTATTATCCAAGTACAATCCGTAGAATACAAATAACACCATAGACGAGTACAAATATCATGCGGTATTTGTACTCCAGAGATCCGGTTAGACAGGTTTTCTCGCATCGCGCAAGTAAAGAAATGGACTGAAGTTAGGAAAAAAAACAATGGCGAACAATTTGAATCATATTTCTGACGACGAAGAGTCGGAGTGGCCGGCAAATATAGATCCAGATTTTTTAGATATATCGAACGAATAAAAAGAACTAAACGACCAGGAAATTTCTTCATTCATTGAAGAAAAAAGAAATAGCAACACGACAACGCGCCAAATATTCCGTTCCGCTTCGCATACTTCTGTCACGCACTCCCCGCAAATAAATATCTGCGAAATTCTCCCGCACTGAAATAAAAATTTAGCGTGCTGGATAATAAATAACTTATTAGACGTTTTCTTTTGTAGTATCGCTGAGTATTTTTACTCGTTATTTGTATTTTGATTCGCCCTACGGGATCGTCAAAATACGGCACAACTCGTAAAAATACTCAGCGATACTACACAACAAAACGTCTAATAAGATATACGTATTACCTGATTAACCTTCTATCATGGAGGATGGAAAGCCCATAACTGTAGGAACAATGAAGATGCTTGAATAGTTTGTCGACCTGCAAGTGAGGCGACGATACTCGTACAGCATACGGAATTTAAAACAAACGGACTTTTACATCCTTTTCTCATTTGTTCATTTTTCCAACCGCTTGATGTTGTCAAAGCGAATTCAAATAAACCAAATTTTTATCATACCTTTTCAGAACTGATAATATTTTCAGTGTCGTTCAGCGCCTATTTTCTTTACAGTCCGTCGAACGATCTGAGTAGACAGTGGAGGTATGCATATGACGTGATCATGGGGATGTGTGCTATGTCACACTGTTCACTTGCGCTATTTGCTACATCAAAAGGCAAGCCTTCGACAGTTCAAACGTGTCAAAAGTCAGTTTACTTTTGAAGCTATGAAAGAATCAGGTACTCTTAAAGAGCTTAGAAATCTTTAACGAAAGAAAGCGTCTGAGCTGGAGGATCTTCCCCCGGATTGCTTATAGACGCCGCTCTTGTTTTGACTAAACCTTTGACATTTATCATCAGTTTATCTTTTGAAACTGGGATTGTACCTGGTGAGTGGAAGGTGGCAAAGGTGATCCCCCTCCATAAATCTGGGTCTCTGACTGACATCGACAATTAAAGGCCTACCTCAGTTCTCCCTGCTTTATCAAAGATCGTGGAGAAAATAGTCTACAAGCATTTCATCGGTTATCCAGAGCGTCAAAGTGTACTTTTTGTGTACCAGTTTGGTTTCCGTCGAGACCTCTCAATTGAACCAGCTGTTACTTACTTCACTGATCTTATCGGAACGGAGGCCGATAGTGGAATGGCAACGGGAGCAGATTTTATAGACTTTACAAAGATCTTTGATACCATCAGTCATTCTGTTTTATTAAGTACACTGTCCTGTTATGGTGTACATAATATGGAACTACAATGGTGTATTGACTACTTATTCCTTCGCAAGCAGACAATTCACTTTAATGTTGTGTTTTCTGAACCAAATTAAATTAATACTGGGTTCCAGAAGGTAGTATTCTCGGGCCTCTCCTTTTCCTCATCTTCTTTTATGATGTACGTAGTCCACTTCGGCATTGTAAAATTGTCACTTACGTTGATGATACGGGATTTGTATATCCTCAAGTGATGTCGATGTGGTGCAAAGCAACCTCTGCCAGGACTTATAAAATCTCCCTTACTACTTTCGTGATAATAAACTTATCTTTAATCTAAAGAAGGGGAAATCTGAGGTGAAGCTGTTAGTTTGATACTAGTAAACAGCACATCTACACGTTGTAAGTACCTTGGCGTGCATCTGGACCTGACACACTTCCATAAAATGTACAAGAAGGCAACAGGAGGAGTTAGCCTCTTACGGCGCATCCGTTCCAGCGTTGATACCTTCAGCGCCCAAAGAATTTGCCAATCAATGATTATTCCAATATTTACGTATTGCGGGTATAATAGTCTTGGATCGTCGGAGTCCCGCAAATGCATTATCCGCTCCATTGAGACTAGAAGCATCCAAATTATTTCCCCTAAATGCAGTCCCCAGAACACTGATCTTCGACTTTTAACAATTGACAAATTCTCACAGAAGAGAACGCTCTGTTTTGTATTTGACTACTTTAATGAAAACGTATGTTTCACGTTTAGGGACTACTTCGAACGATTACATCATTATAATTCTTGTCTCAGGCTCTCCATTAATAACATCCAAGATGGAGCTGATCTGATTTATGATTTATTTAGCTTCGCCAACCGGCAGGGACACCGCAACAGCTTGCGCCGATTACTGCGAGCCCAATAAACCCACCCATCCCACCCCAGGGGAGGACATCCATCACACAGTAATCTCGTGTGTGGGAAATTAATGTCTCCTACCCCAACCCTGCAGGAGACGAGACCTCCATTTATTTGTCCCTATCCGAGAATACTAGAATATCTAACCATTTCTTGATGTTATAGAAAGGTAGCAAATTCTTCTCAATTATTTTAAGACCCCGAGTGGTGGTCCGGCCGGGGCTCGAACCCTCGACTCCCGCACAACAGTCCAGCGCTCTATCCATTGACCCTCGGTAGCTTTGTTGATCGAGGTCAACAAAGCTACCGAGGATCAAATGGGATTTTGCGCGCCGTAGCTTTTTTCTTTTTGGGTGCCTCGATTTTTAATTCATTGTCTTCATGTTGAAGGAACATTAACTCTAGAGTTTTATTTAGGAAAGCCCTGGAAGATTATTACATGTGATTTCTATTGCATCTACGGTAGCAGTTTTTACCTTAGTGTCGTTTTGTGTTACATCTTCTATTATATATATATTTTAATAATTTCTTATTTCCTGGGTTTTAAATTGTTAATCAGCAGGACCTCGTTGATAACAGCACTTTTATATTGAACGATTATCCTGGATAAATATTTCGATTATTGTTTTTTCGATTATTAAATTCGATGAGAACTACGAGGTTTATGCTAGTTTTTGCTTCACCATAAAAGCGTTTCATTAGACGAACGCTCTCCACGAACATCTAGCTAAACTCTATCTATATATTCACATTTACAACAGTACGTTTGGTGAGCCCTAACAATTCGCCGTTTTCTGGTCGTGTTGAAGTGTTTTACCAGGGTATCTGGGGAACCATTTGTGACTACTCATGGGACTTAAAGGACGCTGATGTCGTTTGTCGCCAGCTTGGATACGAAGGAGCTTTATTAGCACCTGGTAATGCAGCATTTGGACGAGGAACTGGTCAGATATGGCTTGATGAAGTGCGTTGTATAAGTGATGAGAAATCAATATCACAGTGCGATCACAGTGAATGGGGAGTTGAGAACTGTTTGCATAATGAAGATGCTGGTGTGATTTGCCGACCTGAAGGTAGAGTAACGATACGAGTACTTTTTGTCATCATCTTTACCAAGAATGTAGAGCTAATCAGAATGCGATAAAGCTGTTGCATATTCGATAAAAAACACTGTGACTTTCAATACCGCGATTTAGGTCCTACCAAAGATAGAACCAATGCCATTTCCTGATTGTTCTATGGTTTTGACTATAGTCTTAAATGACAGACTTAACTTGTCTTCAGGGTGATTTATTTTGGAAATGAACGTTATAAGAGCCAACATCGTATACATATAGACGGTATTTCATACACATTGAAATTGAGAGTGGGCGCATTTAGCTTGAAAGGTGTTGATCCCCGGGGTCAATACTGAGCTACGGCAAAGTGTACCCTGGAGTATCCCTAATGGCCTAACGCTTATTGGTAAACTGAGAAAATACGTATGACTCGTGGAATATTCACATTACACCTTTGTTACACGATGTAATTCCATCGAAGCTTTTTATCGGTTTGTACCGCATTGATGCGGAAGTGAAAAAGTTTTTCTCCTCTTCCTGGTCTCTCCTTTGGAAATCCTCTTGATTTGGACATTCTTTGCATCATAACAAAGCTTGGAATTGGAAAATATACGAAAAAAAATTTTATTAAAATCGGTGATACGAATGGCTCCCTTGCCTTAAGATATGCACAACAATTCACTTATAGTTAAAGAACACGCCTTTTAATCGCTAGAAATCGCGAATGTTAGTTTGCACTATTCATGATGCCGTTCACTCCGTTGATATTCACATGTATTATTACTAATCCCTCTCTAAAAACGATTAACATTGATCTTGCGAAATCTGTAATGTGGTATTATGGCACGACACTGGATCGAGACTTGGTCAACAGTCAATTGATAAATCGGTTAAGATTATCGATTATTGACTATCGACCGAGTGGTCGATAATCGATAATCGATAATCTCCATTTTCTGCCTTTAAAAGCACACACAACCCACAATTCCTCTATTCGCTCCGACGAAGGGCTAACGCTCGAAACGTCAGCTTTTGTAATCATTACGGTGGCTAATTTACCATTTCAACTTTGTTGATATATCCAAATTATATCGATAATCTCGACCGACCTATCGACCGACTATTGACCGAGTCTTGACCGAGTATCGGCCAACTATCTACCTACTATCGACCGAGTGTCGACATACTATCGACCGAGTGTTGACCGACTATCGATCGAATGTCGACCGAGTGTTGACCGACTATCGATCGAATGTCGACCGAGTGTCGACCGAGTACCGACGTAGTGTCGACCGACACATTGGTGGAGTATCGACCGACGACCCTCGACTGATATATCGACCGATATACCGGTCGAGAGTACATATAGTAAACGTTTATGAGATGTAGTGTCCTAGTGCTCCTAATTTTGACACTTGACCACTGCTACTAATCAATAAATGGTATGCTTTCACTTCTTGGTGTAAGGCTGCCAAAAAATTCCACTTTGAATATTGTTCATTTTAAATGTTTTCAAAGGTTTGCAAGAATAATATACGTAAGTCGCGATAACCACCTCCTCAGGGCCCACGCGGCAAATTTTCGAGTGGGGGTCAAAGACGAACACATAAGCTTCAGCCACCAAGGCAAAGGAGTGGGACATACCTAGCAAAACAAAATAAAAAAATTCCCTCCACACCTCAACATCAACATAACGTATAAAAGTAACGTTGAGTTCCAAATGGAAATTAAAATTGATACCGTCGAGGTTTCGGTTCGCCATGTTCGCAGACGACGAAAATATTGCTGAGTTCACGTTCTTGTTTTGCAGCAGACGGCTAAGAATTGTTCAAAGTTTTCAAACGCACTTGCTGGCTATTTTTCTGCTGATTAGATCTTTTGTTTTACCGCGTTGCCGTTTCCTTCGTGGTTTGCGATGGTCCCTAATGACTCATCCGATTTTATATCACTGCTTAGGGAATCGTGCTCTAGTATTCCATCCTTCTCCTCGTCGTTTTTCCTGCTGTTTTCTTGCTGCACCTCGCAGTCAGGGTGTTTGAGGCTGACCAGTTGAATTTCTCTCGAAAAGAGGTAAATTGGTCGGTCACCAGGAAATCAAAGGTCACCATTACAGGACAGGGCAGGGCTCAGAACGTCCAGATATCAGCGAGGGGTTGCAATGAAAACATCAGCATGTGTGCCTGGCACGTACGCAAAGAGCGTCATAACTGAACATAATTTTTTCAGGGCTTCCGGTTCCTACCTTTCAGTACTTTCGTCATAGCCGCTTTTGGAAGCTTATGACCACCAGCCAGTTGTTTGTGCTTTGTTACGTGTTTTTGTTTTTTGCAATCTCCTTGGTACTCTGAACTTGTAAGTTGTTACTCTCTCCCAGCCTTTGCACGATATTTTTGCGATGCAAAGGTACTTTTTCTCGGATAAAGTGGGGACTCATTCGCATTTCGGCTGATGTTTTTCCTTTTTGTTGAAAATAATTTCATTATAATTATCATTATTATTTTTTTAAATGGGAAATAAATTAGCCATTTGTGAAGTGATGTGAGTAACGCGAGTTTTAGTGAGCCAATGGAAAAAAAAATACGGTTAAAACGATTTATGACAGACATTTATGTCAATATCACTCTACAAGAGCAATCTCTCACTAGAGGATGTTCGAGGTGGTTTTCTTAATCCGTTGCTGACTTTTATATATCTATAGGAAGTGATAAAGCATCATTTCTACCATAAAGAGAGGTCGTTTTACGAACCCTCAAAATGTAAAACAAGCTTACTTATTTTCTCCTATTGACAACAGTTCGTTTGGTGAGTCCCACCAATTCGCGGTCTTCTGGTCGCGTTGAAATGTTTTACAATGGTACATGGGGAACCGTTTGTGATGACTATTGGGACTTACAGGACGCTGATGTAGTTTGTCGACAACTTGGCTACGATGGAGCTTTATCAGCACCTGGCGATGCAGCATTTGGATATGGAACTGGTCAGATATGGCTGGATGACGTTAATTGTATAGGAAACGAGAATTCTTTAGTCCAGTGCAGTCACGGAGGATTGGGAGTTCACAACTGTGGGCATGACAAAGATGCTAGTGCAGTGTGCCGCCAACTTAAAGGTCAGTCAAATCATAATCTTGCATACTGTTAATTTCAAATCATCACTGTTCTTTCACTCTAATTTTTGAGTTTTGATCTCTGAATTTTCGGAGCTTGCAAACCTATCATTAGAAGTTTGGCAACATAGAATCGTGGCATAGCATGGTTAACCTTTTCATACAATTAAGTAACAACTTTATTTTGAGAGCGTAACACATGACAGTATGATTGATAAACCAGTGGCCTTCTGTGCTAAAGATCCACCAAGAAATCATAAAATAACTAAGGATAACAGAACGTATGAATGTCAATCGCAAAGCATCTATCATCTACAGTTAAAAATATATACCAAAAATAATTCAAAACACATAGATATCGCTATTCATTACGAAATTTTTTTCATGGCCAAAGTATAGAAACTGATGGTGTCCTTTTTTTACTTATTTCAAGGGGAATCTCACTCCAAAGCTTTGTCCAATGGACCTGAGATGTCCTGCTTCCTTTCGCTTCTCTGCTGTATTGAGGATACATTAAATGATAATTCCCATAGCAAGATATACGTTATACATTTTTCAGAACAGTAATCACCAAATGTGACAACTATGGTCCGTTTCTTGAAAACAGTCACATAAATTGTCTTGTTAGTATTAATGGAGGAGTTGTTACGTTAAAGCAACATAAAAGATATATCTTCTATCTATACAGTTCGTCTGGTGAGTCCCGGGAATTCACCTTTTTTTGGACGTGTCGAAGTCCAGTTTAGTGGTACGTGGGGAACAATTTGTGGGTACTACTGGAACCTAAAGGAAGCTGATGTGGTTTGTCGTCAGCTTGGATACGATGGAGCTTTGTCAGCCCCTAGAAATGCAATATTTGGACAAGGAACAGGCCCAATATGGCTGAATGGGGTGCACTGTGGAGGAAATGAGACATCACTTTCACAATGCAGACAGGCAGGATGGGGAGTTCATCAGTGTAGGCATAACATGGATGCTGGTGTGGTATGCCGTCGGATAAAAAGTAAATTCAGTCATAGACAGGCGCTAATCTTTACAATGCCTGTAACTCCTTTTGCTCCATGGTGAAGATATTTGCTAAAAAATACTTGCTATAAGGAGAGTTTAAACACAGGATTTGTTTTCACTTAAATGTAACCTTATTAGCATCTACATAATTCAAAATTTCTCTGCCTTATCATTGCTTGTAACGCTATGTAACGCGAAGGAAAGTTTACACTACACATTTAGGTTACCCCCTTTTGTAGAGTGCTAGTAGGAATTACTATCATTTTTTATTCTATTTTACAAAAATCTTCGATCTTATCGTAAAGCACATAAGTAAGCGGGTCTATTGGTTGCCCTGTGGATATCAGAAATCCCTCAGCTGTCATCACATGGCACAAAGGAAATGACACCAGCGACAAAAAAATGACTAACCGCTTATTTTTAGAGGTTGAAAATGCTGTTTCTAGCTACAAAGGATGGTATATCTGTTTTGCAAAAAATGGAGTGGTAAATACAATTGTCAGGTTTTTGCTACTTATTGGTACGTTGAATGGGTCTCAGTATGGTTACTGATAAATCTAAATTATCTATCGAATCCGCAACATCGTCAGCAAAGTCGTTAACAAAATATAGGACAGAACAGGAGAGGTCTCACCCATTTCTGCTCGTATTCTTTTCCTCTAATGCCATTAAGTTCTGTTATTTTTCCCCAGTTAAACCAGCATCAAGTACATTTACCACATCATCCCAAACAACTCCTACAGGTGACTGCTTCTCTTTCTTATACTCTTAAAACTATTTGGAAATTGCACTTATCTGGGCGAGGTGAATATCGTCGAAAAATCCCCGAGACAAAGTCTTTAACATTTTATATAAACCGCGTGGAGCGGTTTATATAAAATGTTAAATAAAATTATATAAAATGTTATATAAAATTATATATATATATATATATATATAGGAGAAGTAGTGTGGCACACGAGGACGGACAACTTCGAGCGAAGGAAGACATATACTCAATAAAAAGTCTAAAAAGTTTAATAAAAAACGTTTCGGTCCGAGACCTTCATCAGTTGTAATACAACGACTTAAAAATTCCTTAAATAGATTTATATAGGGCGTGATGACACATATAAACAAACAGAGTAATTACTACGCGAAAAATTATCACTATAAAAAGAAATAGAAAAATTGTCGAATTAAAATTCGACAATTTTACTATTTCTTCGCTCCGACGAAGGGCTAACGCTCGAAACGTCAGCTTTTGTAATCATTACGGTGGCCAATTTACCATTTCAACTTTGTTGATATATCCATATTACTTGGTTGGAATTACTTATGCAAATGAGCTGGCTGCACATTGAGTGTGCAGCCAGCTCATTTGCATAAAACTTTTTCAGGCGCAAAGCTCCTCATGTGGCAGACCTGTTTAAAGCCCACTTAAGTTGACCTTTATTTTACCACCACGAAAGAGAAGCGAAGTACTTTATTTCAACAGACTCAAACGTAACAACATAACAAGAAATTAATAATTTCTAAGAGATAAAAGGACTATCTGTTAGCACACAAAATTTAAAAGCGGGGTTGCATCGCGTTGTAGCGTACGAAGTTGCCGAAGTTGCATAATTTTTTATTGCTTTACGGGGGGACAACGGCTAATTAGGGGTATTTTGAACTTTTCGATTTTTTGGAGAAAAAAAAGCGCGCTAGAACTTTTTGATATAGTTTTCGAAAAAGGTTCATTAAAAGGGTCCTTTAGAAAAAATAAAATGAATTACGAAATTTTGCAACTGTCAGCGGATTCTCGATATTTACGGTCAGTGGTTCTTAACAAGTCACAGTACAGAGTAGATATGTAACTGAGGCAATCGTTTGCAAAGTTTCAAACCAACATCAGTCTTCGCGTCAATTTTTAAACCTTTTCTGTTCGATTTTACCTTTCCACATATCGATCTTCCGATTGTTTTCTGAACTCTTTTGACCTCTAGTTTAAGAGTAGAATATAGATGAGGAAAACGTAAAATTGTGTTTTTTCTTTTCCCCTCTCAAAAGTCTAAGAAAACCGTAATCACAAAGGTAAGAAGTATTTGTTTTATTTGCGTTAGAAACTCATTCAAACGTATATATGTGCACGATCCTTCGCAGTAAAGCACTATTTAAGCAATAGTGAAAATCAGACCTGAAAAAAACTCAGGCCTGTACGGGATTCGAACCACTGACCTCTGCGATACTAGTGCAGCGCTCTACCAATTGAGCTAACAAGCCAACTGGGAGCAGGCCATCAAATTAATTCGACATAAACCCGTAGATGATAAATCAAACAACAAACATATGAAATACATATATATGAACTGCGGTTATGAAACGTATATGTGCACGATCCTTCGCAGTAAAGCACTATTTAAGCAATAGTGAAAATCTTACCTGAAAAAAACTCAGGCCTGTACGGGATTCAAACCACTGACCTCTGCGATACTAGTGCAGCGCTCTACCAATTGAGCTAACAAGCCAACTGGGAGCAGGCCATCAAATTAATTCGACATAAACCCGTAGATGATAAATCAAACAACAAACATATGAAATACATATATATGAACTGCGGTTATGAAACGTATATGTGCACGATCCTTCGCAGTAAAGCACTATTTAAGCAATAGTGAAAAATCAGACCGTACAGGCCTGAATTTTTTTCAGGTCTGATTTTCACTATTGCTTAAATAGTGCTTTACTGCGAAGGATCGTGCACATATACGTTTCATAACCGCAGTTCATATATATGTATTTCATATGTTTGTTGTTTAAACCCATTCAAAGTTTGATTGGATGAAGACTTTGCGACTTCATCATGCTGGCTATCATCAAACAGACCCAGTCCATTCATGTCATACTGAAAAACTTTGTATCGGGGGCATTGTACTATGGCGTCCATTCAGAATTAAATTGTCCTCCTGTAAACCCAAAAATGTCTAAAAAAAATTGGGATACATGTGGATCGTAACATTATCATCTTAATCCAGGTATTAAACATAACAAGTAAAACTAAGGTCGATCGTTTTATAATATTAACCGAGGAGGGATCACGGTAAACTGAAATTACATTACCATGACATCTCAAGGGCAAGATTTCGTGTATATTCATAACAGGTATCTTTTCGAAAATGACCAACAGACTTTCAGTTGTTTCCATATCTTCTTCCTTTCTTTGAAGGATATATTTTCTTTTTGTTATTGTTGTTGTTGTTTTATTCTTTCAAACAAAAGTTTGCTTTCAAAAATTTCACAGGGAGGGTAACGCCCTTTTTCGCTTTAGTATTTAACCAGTCAAAGTGCGCATTCTTTCGTTGTCCAACCGAAGCCATGTAATTACAGCAGTAAGACATTGTTTGATTGTTACCACATTGAGCCTAAAGAAACCAATCAATCTAGGTCCTGAACAAGAAAAGTACTCAAGTAACGACGGGATGTTAACAACATTAAATGGAGTTCTTGGCTTCATAATCCTTCTTCTAATAATTTGCATAATCTGGCTACACAGGAGAGGTGAGTAACGATTTCATTATATATGGTAGAAGGGAAGCGCAAGATCTATCATGAAGCAAGACAAAACATTCTACCTTCGTCACAAGGATTCAACTTTTTTTTACCTTTTTCTCCTTGTTAGGTACACTCGTGAAACAAAGGTAAGAACTTAATTTCTTGTTATAAATATTTGCAGATTTTGTATACAGTGCACAACATTTATGAACTTCGCTCTACATTGTAAATGGCCTTTCAGTACCTGAACATTACTACAATGAGTTACGACTGTTTATGTTGAAAGTCCAACTTATTTTTGCCATCTTCTCGGCACTTCGAAGTAAACCATACTTCCATGCTCAAAATGTCGTCTACTTTCATTCGACAAACAAAGCATGGAAACTTTTGTCTCTCGCTTCTTTATCAATCCTTCGAGGTAGTTCTTTTTAAACCTTATTTTGAGCGAAATCCTGGCCCTCGAATGCACTCACAGTGGCTTGTATGCGCCAAAGTCTTGGACCTCACTTCAACTGTTTCTTCAAAGATTTTTTTCACGATTAGATTTTCTTTCAGGCAAGAAATTAGTTTAAGTTACTCACATTGTCAACCATGAGTAACGATCGCCATGTCACTTTTGCCAACTTGCGGTAAATTTTAAATCCTCCCTGGGGCTACTTCCATGACAATCCATGTCTGGTGATCCACTGAAGCTTTTTGCCGCCACAAGAAAGTTGCATAATTAAGCGAAGGAGTCACCACATAGATAACACCGTGGCAGGTTGACAATTGATAGTGAATTAGGGCTTTTTATTTTTAAAAAAAATCTGGTTCGCTCTGAGTTAGACGCAGCCACAGTTCATAACAGTACCTCAGCTCCTCCGACTGATCCCTCCAACCCTCATCCTCCTCAGGATTTTTTTCTTACTCTGAGCTCCTGAGTGAGATTAAGACACTTGAGCGCTGTGTTGCAGTAAGTTCTTCTCTCGAAATCTTGTCCTGATGCAAGTCGCAATGGGATGTATAGATGAAATCGAGCCCTGCTTAACTGTTATTATCAACCAGTCCATGCAGTCTGGCGTCTTATCAAATGTGTGGGTGGAGGCTTTTGGAATTCCTACCCTAAGAATCCTGGATCTGACCTTACCTCTGAAAAAGATTTTCCATGTAAGCAATCTTCAACAGCAGCGGATCAGTCTCAGTTACATCTGGTTAAGAATAATCTCTTTCAAACGCTTCAGTCAGCTATCGTCCTGGCCATGCTAGGGAAGAAGCTCAACTCAAAATTAAAATTAAATTTCATGAACATGGACAACATGCTACGCCCCTTATCCTTCGCGACCTTACCGCTGGTTCTGACACTTGGACCATCAAACTGTCCATTTTCATCACAATTATAGTTATTTTCATTATCATTATTGTCGTAATTACTATGGTAATCACTATTAGTGTATGCATCATAATCATTTTATTTCTTAATTCTAGGACTTGTGAGGATGAAAGAAGTACTTGCAACGTAAGTTATAACGCAGACATTATCGTCACATCGGTGTGGGGAGAAATTGTGTGATCTTTCTTTACATCTGCTCTCTTTAGTAAAATAGACAATCTGTGAAAGAAAATAAGCAGGATTTTACAAGAACGCGTAAAAATGGGTAGGGACTCTGTCCTAGGATGAGGTGAAGCTTCTCGCTGGATTTGCTCTCTGTAGTCTTGTGTACTCATAGATAACCAAAATTTCAACTTCTGGTCGAGAATAATTTCCTTGATAGCTTTTCTCGTGTTTTTTTTTCTGTCTTACTTTCTCGATGTCTTCTTTTCTAATCAGCAGTGAGGGAGATAAGCGTGATGATAGTCTTTCTGAGTGTGTATATGTCCACTAACCTTCCTATATTGGGGTTGCAGTTTGTAATTTTGACGTGGATTTTGGAAATCTCCATGAATTTATGAAACATGATCGTTTGCGATATTGTACAACATACTGTTTATTGATTTTAGTTATAATAAAGAAAGAACATAAACGTACGTCTGATAAAGATGAGTAAACTGTTGTTTTTACCCGATATGACATATTTTTGAGAATTTGTTAGACTTGTTTACAACAGACTTATTTATTAATGAGTTGGAAGGCTATATTGGTTTAACAGAATATGGCGGCAGAACGCGATATCGAGCTAAGTCTGCCCCATTCAAGTACACTCACGCAACCTCCAGCGGAATACATGGAGCTCAAAGAGGTCAGCAACGATAATAGACAACTACAAAATACTAGATCGGGTGCTGATTACGCCCCTCTTCATCCCCTGACACGCTCCTGGGAAGTTCCACGACATCACGTGACCATAGAAAAAGTCATTGGTAAAGGTGCTTTTGGACAAGTTGCTAAGGGAACGGCAGTAGGACTTAGAGGGAGGCCTGGTACGACTACAGTAGCTGTAAAGATGCTTAAATGTGAGCAATGTTCTAACCTAAACATATACATTTTGTATTGTTTTCTTTAGTTATATTGATCCTGATAAATTCAATTGCTGGTTTTAAATGGCACATGTCTTAGTTTTAAGTTTTCTTCCGCCATTTGCTATCTAATAACTTATATTGTTGCTTAGGCATTTTTTATATACCGAATCTAAATATGGCGAATGGCGCGGAGAGATTGGGCCTTGCGTCACGTAAACGAGGCTGGTCAGTCGACAGCTCTGCAAACACAAATGTTTCAAATGTTTATATCCATTGAACTAGTTTTTATACGAAGCTTTTTATTGATTTGTGTCGAGATTGTACCTCGTTCAAACTATGCCTTCGTATTGCTGCGTTGTTGGTTGCACTCAGAGAGGTTACAAGTCGGGAAAAGGCGAAAAAGTTTCGTTTTTCAACTTCCCAAAGGAGCGTTCAAGGAGAAAACAATGGATCCACGCCATTCGACGCGACGAAGGGAGGGATTTCGAAATAACTGACAAACTAAAGTTTGCTCGCTACATTTCAAGCCCTCTGATCTTAGAAAAACATTCACTGGACGGGTTCATCCATTGGAAACGTCAGTTCCGTCGAGATTTATCTGGAGTGTTTCTCCAAAGAAGAGAAAGCCGCCCAAAAACCGATTGCGTTCGACTGCATCGTCGTCCAAGAAGCGAAAGTTGAACAAAACAGCAGAAAATAACAAATCTGTTATTGCTGATTCGGCTCTAGAAGAAGAGCAACATTCTGGAGATCGTACGGAGAGCAAATGTGTTATTGCTGAATCGGCTGTAGAAGAAGAGCAACATTCTGGATATAATACGGAGAAGAAATGTGTTATTGCTGAATCGGCTGTCGATGAAGAGGAACATTCTGGAGATTGTACGGATGATGATAACACTTGTATTTCTTGTAAGGAATTACAAGACAAATTGGTGTGTCTTGAGAAAGTGTTAGCTGAACAGAAGAGACGTTCCGAGGAACTTTTAAAAGAAAACGAAAGTCTCCAATTAAAAGTAAGGAGCCTCGAAGACACCAACTCGAGCCTAGAATCGAGGACATTTTGTGTTGATCGGTTCGATCGTGACCAAGATGTTGCTTTTTATACTGGTTTTCCAAACATAAACGTCTTTAACGCGATGTTGGAATACCTTGATCCAGGAACAGATTGTGAAAACATACGACCCAAAGAAAAAGCAAGTGCAGACTTACCAGATGACTTTTATGAAGAAGGGAGTGAACAGACTGAACAATATGTGAGCAACAAGAGGGGACTCAAATGCAAAATCAAACCAAGGGACCAGTTCTTCATTGCAATATGCCGACTCAGGAGAGACTTTGCAGAACTACATCTGGCTCATCTGTATTGTGTTGGGCAGTCAACCATTAGCAGGATTTTTGTTACTTGGATAAACTTCATGTACCTTAAATTTGCTCCTATATGCATATGGCCTTCAAGGAGGACTATTGATGAGACTATGCCAGCTATATTCAAGGAAAAATACCCTCACACAAGAGTCATAATAGACCGCACAGAAGTGAGATGTGAAATGCCTAGCAGTTTGCTTTTAAACAGTGAACTTTTTAGCTCGTATAAAAACCATGTCACCTTAAAGGCCTTGATCGGTATTGCTCCCAGCAGGGCAATAACATTTATCAGCCAGCTTTACACAGGGAGCATCAGTGACCGAGAAATTGTAACAAGGAGTGGGTTCCTGGCTCAAGATTTTGAATGTGGTGACCAGGTCATGGCAGACAAAGGGTTTCAAATTGATGACTTGTTACCTTTGGGTGTCCAGAACAACATCCCACCATTTTTAGGAGGTGATTCAGTCTGCTGAAAATGTTGTCAAAACCAAGCAAATAGCTAGCGTAAGAATTCATGTTGAGAGGGCTATTAACAAAATAAAGAACTTTCATATCTGGGACAAAGTGATTCCCCTCAGCATGTTTGGAGTGGTTAATCAAATGTGGTCTGTATGCACATTCCTATGCAATACACATGACCCTCTCATATCAGAATGAATGACCCAACCATACTTTGTGCGGTCAAGCATGTATATCAATATGACAATCAGTACGCACTTTACATATTCAATGTGTTAACCATAACGCCTTTATTAACATACCCATATGGAAATCTACTTTTCATCCTTAACCAAAAACAAGCTTTTCTTAAATTTCATTTGTATCAAGTATTGTACTAAAGCCTGTAACTAAGATACACAGGTACATTTGGTAATTGTTAAGTTTCATTTCTTTCAAAGGTAATAAAAATGTAGTGCCAATACATGGCTATTACAATTACAGTGTTTTTTTCATCATCTTTAAACGAATATCCTAACTATTAGTCAGCATTAGTGTTAAAACTCTGTTTTCTTTTGTTAATGTCACTCACAAATTAGAAGAAAAATCACTCAATTATTACTCTTTTCAGTAATTTGCTGGAGTTGCACAGCTTTGATATAAGTGATTAAATTAGCCATCCAAGGGTATCATAGATAGATCACAATGAGAACAACACAATGCAATTTAAAGATACAACTTAATTTAAGTGTGATACAAGGTCCTGATTATTATGAAGTGGGCTGACCAAGCTGCTTTCTTTTTCCTTTAACTAGCAGGGGAGACAAAACACACTGGTAAACCCTGGCACTTTATATAATCAGGCCAAATGAAATGTAACCTAACTAATTGTCAACTCATTGTTTCAATTTGCAGTCAGTTTATGGTTTATTATGCAAAATAGTATTCTATATTTTCTGAACATGATTATATCCTATGTCCTAGGAAAGTTGCTGTATCCATGAATTAGAATGTCATTTTTATGTTTTGCATAAAAGGTTTTGAAACAAGTCATTGACTTTTGCTAAACTCACTGGCTGCTCTGGAGATAAAGTGTGTGAAGTAATAATCTTTCAGACGTTGTTGTAGATTGAGCCAGAACTGTTCCTGAAATGGGATTCTCTCAATGCTCATTCCTCTGCTTTTACAAACAACAAAATCACACCACTTGGCTCCTGTGATTCCTAGCTGGCCCTGTACCTGTTTGTAGTAAGAGTGGTCTCGTTTCAGCTTTGGCTGGCCATCACAATTTTCTAAAAAGAACCCATCATGAGAACAAGCATCAAGGGGTGTTACCATAAACTTTGTCTCTGGACATTTGACTTCAATAAGCCCAAAAGGTGAGTTACAGCCTTTGTCTACAACTTTGCCATCTGGGGAGGCACCAAGGTATGGTGAGGTTAAACAAACAACAAGACCTGACTTGTAAACCAAAACCGGTTTTTTACTGAATGCATGTACTTCTGGTATTGTCTTATTGCAGTACTTTCATACTGATTCCCATGCCTGGTACATCTGTTATTTATTGGTTTTGGATGTGGAAGGTTGTTAACAAGGGAATCATGTTGTTTTTTTCTGTTCACAATCAATCCAAAATTGGAAGCAGTAAATCTAAACCTTCTTTCCCTTTTCCATTCCTCACTGCCTGATTGCCCTCTTGTTTTAGTTTCAATGTCATTCACTTGAGATTTGTCCACTTTAATGTCTCTTAGTAATCTCTGCTTTGCTTCCTCAAGTTCTTCTGGTATTGTGTAAACATCATCTTGGTTATCCATCAAAGGAAATAATGGATATTCATAGATTTCTTGTAAAGGTACTCTTGAGAATGAAGATATGTCCATGTCGTCATCTTGGTCGATCACACTTTTATCTCTGCCGGATTTAATGTATTTTTCGACTCTGAAAAAAAAGTTCCCTTATATAAATCTAAAGCAGCAAAACAATAAATAACATTGCACATTTTAAATGACTGCTGATATTGAGTGATTTCGTCCAAACAAACTCGTATTAAGAGAAGGTTGACAAGTTTGACGAGTGGAGAAGCGCGAAACGGTCCTAATTCTTATTAATAATCCAACTATAACAATTCTGTAATATTGCTGACTTTTATAAAGTGATAATCCCCTTTTATTTTTCTTTCAATTAAACTGCAATCGCTTCGAATGTTTCAACTATCTCCGAAAGTAAAGCTTAGAAAGAAGTGCAAGTGAATTTATCAGTCTGTCTCACCTACCGCTTAACAAGTTGCGCTTTCGTTTTGAGACCTTTCGGAGAATCTCCACGACATTTGAGCCAGAAACGAAGCTCGTCGTTCTTAAGAGAACAGGGCTGTCTTCCACAGAGGCTAGCTCCCACAATATCTTCCTTCATCTGAGCACCAGACCGTCTGGCATTTGTTTATAAACTGTAAGCAAGCAAGTTCTTTTTGGAATAGATTCCAGGAGTGGTACTCAACCTCTAGTAATATGAAACTGTCACTGTCAGAACTGGAGATTATGTTCGGAATTATTCGCTGTCACACCTACTGTTTAGCCCTCAACCATCTCATTATTCTAGGCAAATATTTTTTATATGTTAACGCTTTAAATACCATAAATTGCCGTTTCGATGATTTCGTCTCACTTGTGCGCGACAAAATTTATCTAGAAAAATATATTGCTGTCACTTGTAATAACGAGAAGGAGTTCAGGAACAAATGGAAATTTTTTCTGTCGTTATAAAATTGTATTGTCTTTTTTTTTTTTTTTTTTTTTCAACTTTGTATCTTGACCTCTTCGCTATCTTTTTTATTTAACAGTTTATTAATTTCTGGAAAATCAATTCCCTTGTAGTTTAAATAGCAAACACAATTCTCAGTAGTTACTCGACAATTAACATGCAAACAATAATGTGGTAAATAGATCAACTGTAATTAAATTTGACTAGTGTAACTGTATTGTTATATATGTATTGTAAGTAGTGTAAGTTAATGTAGTTTAAACATGGTGTAAAAAGTAATTATAGTGTAAGTACATGTGTAAGTGTAATAAACAATGCTGTATTAAAAAAAAAAAAATGACACAGAAGTGTAAGTAAAGAGAGATTTTCTTTGATAAAAAAAAAAAAAAAAAAAAAAATATCTTCCTCAGTAAGATCAGTTTCCATGTTTTCAGCAAAAATATCAAAGACGGTGGGAAAACTTGATGACTGACCAGCCTCGTTTACGTGACGTACGACCCATTCTCCCCGCGCCGTCCGCCATATTTAGATTCGGTGTATACCATTAAAATTTGCTTTTAACTCTTCAGCTAACGCTGCTGAATCGGACAAGAAAGATTTGATGAAAGAACTTGAAACGATGAAGAACCTTAAACCACATCCTCACGTCATGAAACTTCTCGGATGTGTTACTGAATCTGGTATGTTTTGGTTGTGTGTTTTAATGATGCCATACACATTTTCCTTGTCATTTCATTCGTAAAACTACCTCGTCAAAACTTTTTCTGTGTGTGTGTTTGCAGAGGAACTCCTGGTATTGATTGAGTATGTTCCTTTTGGAGATCTGCTGGGTTACCTGAGAAAAAGCCGTGGATTAAATGACACTTACTATAAAGACCCGGATATCAAACCAGAAACAGATCTGACGTCACAGCAGCTGATGAAGTTTGCTTGGCAAATCGCTGAGGGCATGAGTTACCTGTCCTCAAAATCTGTAAGTTAAAAATACAAAAGATAAATTAATTCTGAATCTTCCTCCTGAGGTGTAGCGTCATGGTAATTTTATTTTTTCTTAAACACTATGTCATATCTTAAAAAGAACACGCCTCCTAGGTGTTAACAAATTCTTTGTGTCTGATCTATGGCTTTTTCTTCGGGGAGTACCATCCCATTTTCATTTAAAAATTGTAGTGGTCAATTCTCATTCAAATTGTAACAATACCAGTACTTTTTAAAATGTTACTACCTGGGGTATAAAGAACACGCACACTATTAATTATTCCGTAATTGAAGTTTTTTTTTAGTTTTTATCTCCTATAATTACTAATTCTCGCTTTCGTGTCATTTCTGCTTTAACAATCCATTACTTTAGATCATCCACCGAGACCTTGCAGCCCGTAATGTGTTGGTTGGACAAAATGAAACGTGTAAAGTGACAGACTTTGGAATGGCCAGAGATGTGCATCAGGAAAACATTTATAAACGATCAAAGGTGACACAAAAATGCAGGTGCTCAGTGACACAACATACAGCATAATCACCTTCTTGTGTTAGAGGTGACGTGTTCATAGTTTCGATCATGAAATCTTTAGATTGGACCTGATAAGAGAATAAAAGGTACATCTACAAGCACTATTTAGCTATTTTGTCTTTGATTTCTCGCTCGCTATTTTTGTTGTTTCACAAATCTTTAGGGTCGTCTTCCAGTGAAGTGGACAGCTTATGAGGCGTTGTTGTATGGTAACTATACCACCAAAAGTGACGTGTAAGTACAACTGATCATATCCTTTAGAGATGACGTCTATTGAACAAGATGTACACACAGAGCTCTGGATGTACGCGCGGGAGAGAGAGAGCGCAAGAGGAGTAAGAGTTTCTTTAGGTGCATCCGAGAGCAATTCTAGCATCTTGAACAAGTAATTACAACATTAGGAACAACATAGGAAATACGAATAAAATGATGAAAGTGGAAATTTACCTGACGATTTGGGAAAACGACGAAACAGCATAAGAACGTAAAGTTATTTGCTAACTAGAGCGAACCCTTTGTCATTTGCTTAACCCGCACGAAGGAGCGCGAAAGTGGAACTATTTAAGGATAGCCGCGCGGACTGGGACTAGGCAGGGATTGGTTTCTACAGTCTTCCCAGCTATTTCACTCATGTTCGCTTGCCTCTTTGCAGATGGAGTTATGGAGTTGTCCTTTACGAGATTTTCACCATAGGTAACATCTAATAGAAATTTACGGCTGAGCTTATCCATTTATTTGAAATATCCACAACTCTATGCTACTAAGTTTTAGCAGGGAAATCCATAGGAAAACTTCCAAATAAACTCGCAAAAAAGAAAACGATTAGCATGCATATCTTTATAGGCATCTAGAAAACGAAGTAGCTGCTTCCAAAAGGTGTACATGGACATTGATCCTCAGGACTAAATTTATCCACAAAACTCAGCAATTTACTCGACATAAGTTACGTAACATTACGCAACGATATAAACATGACCCACAGGTACACAGTACAACGAATGAAACGTACAAACACTTACAGGTAATTAACACGCAAATGCAAAACACTCGGGAAACGGCATGATAACAGGTTTCACGAAAACAAATGCATTCTGCTAAGGTACGTAAACCCTACTCCATCAGATGACATAGATGGTGCTTTCAGTCTTGGTCGTTGTTCGACACATTTCCATTCTGATTGTCTTGTTTTTCTCTTTCAGGCGGTTCACCTTACCCAAGAATGGATGGAAAAAAAATTGCAAACTTACTTGAAGAGGGATACAGAATGCCTAAACCACAACACGTGGATGATGAATTGTAAGCTTTTATTGACTATTTCTCCTTCATTTCAACATGAAATGTTTTATAAACTCTCGCACGTAAATTATGCTTGTTGTTGGCAAGATCAAATGATACGCTTTCCATATGAAAATTACTAGATATCAGATCATGATGAGATGCTGGAAAAATGACCCGGATGAAAGACCAGCTTTCACTGAATTGAAAACCCAGCTTAAAGACATGGAAACTCTACACAAGGTGAGAATTGTGATGAACATGGAAATTTCCCTCTATATAGGATTGCATTGAGCTACATATAGTCTCTAAATTAGCAGCTTGTCCTTCAGACGGCCAAATGATATGTAGCCATCTCTTCCAATTTGTGGGAAGTTTGGATTGCTTCTTCTTTTTATGTCACCGGAGCTTACGCTCCACAAATAATAGCGCATATAGTATACAAGAGGCAAAACAAAATGTTTCAATAAGGAAAAAAAAATCTCTATGGTCATGATATGAAAGATGACGAGATCATTGGAAAACTACATTGAGACACACAAAAAGTGGCGAATGATGACGCTTTAAATACTACCTCCTTGTATTTTCTTAGGCGGGAAAAGCTGATTACTGATGTGGATATAATTGCAAATAATGTAAAGGGGAAACACATTCAGTTTTATAATACTATTGAATCCCTTTTCTCCACAGAGGCTGATCGACATGAGGATGTACAACAAGCAGTTGTATGCAAACGTCGAGGATTTGATAGTGTAGTTAGGTACATGTCCACGATGTTTGATTGCCGAACGGTTTGAACACTTTGCGGCCTCCCGCATAGACTTTGCATATTTAGCAACTTGATGCTTAGTTTCATTTCCAGAATCGGTGTACTTCAGAGAAATTTAGATAAACGTTTTCCCTGTTTATCCTAGAGTTAAAATGACCGAAACTGTACCGCAATGAATAATAGCTTAGACTCTGAGGAAAAATTAAATGCATTAGAATAAGGACGAAAGATGTCACTATGTACGGTAGAATTACCAATTTTTAATTTGTTTTGAGCTTGCGACGGAGAAATAAACATTTTAACTTTCGTGGCGGTGTTTTTTACTCGGGCTTCCGTAGGAAAGCCCGAGTCTGAAAATGCAAGCCGTTTTAGTCGCCAAAAGGGGGATCATGGTCCCAGGCGTTCCTTGCGTAAAGCGCGGAAACTGGGGATGAGAGTGCGACAACTTGTGTTATCGTGAGCTCGCTCTTCATAAACAGCATAATTTACAGAATGCTATGTTTTGTGAAGACTGCTTTGCAAAGATTCCTGTCTTACAAGCTCATCGCACATGCAAACGCACACGCCGTTTGTGGTAGGCCCACGCTAAATGATGTGGATATTTCATTGCTTGAAAGCTAGCCAAGTGTGCAAAGTTCATACTATTCTCACGAGATAACAAATGAGCCATGTGTGCGTTCAAACTACGAAAATAGTGGCAAAACCCTGACAGCCTATTTAACAACAAACTATGATGCTGAGACGAGCACCTCACTTGCTGAAAATGTCAAGAATGTTCGTGAACACAACTTCGAAGGTGGCGCTAACAATAGCGAATTGGATAAGGATACTAACAGAAGCAACTTAAATAGTAAGGTTAAATACATAAGCTTAGCTCTTACGTAAAATATCCTGTTTCTGTTACTGGTTTTTAAAGTAAAGTACGATTTAGTATTTCGTACATAATCACTATTAACAATTGGTTCATGCGTTAGCGTGCGTTCATCGAGACTTGAAGCACGCGCGAAGTTTGGAGAGCAGGAGAGATGCCTAAGAGTTGCTCGAGGCGCAGCCGAGAGCAACTCTAGCTTCTTGGGTGCTTTCCAAACTTCCCAAGTGCTTCAAGTCTCGATGAACGCACAGCTAAAACATAAACCAATTGTTTTATAACATTTTCAACGCTGTAGTTAATGTATAAAGGGCAGAAATTCCCCCTCTTACGCTTCAATACGTTGTTTATTTTGTTTCGGAAAGTATTGCTTCAATGATCTTGTCTCAGATTGGTCAAAAAATGACTGGTGAATTCATGCGTAGAAATGAAGAGTTGCGAAACGAGACGAAACCGTTGATTGTTTTGTTTTCCCTTTCTCGGGGTTCTTTCTCGGGAGTTAAAAAATCCATTCCCAAAGAAAAAGTAGGCAGATCTTCATCGGCGTGTTCGCTTGTTGCCATGTCTAGTTTAACTTTTTTGCGGAAGTTTTTTCCTGTTTTTATTTTAATGAAAAGTGCTGAAGTCACTTGCGAGAAAAAAAATTGTTCGCGAGGCATTTGTTTGCTGAAGTCACCAGCGTGCACAAGGGGAAATTGAAGCACGCTCGCGTAGTTGAATTTGATGGCACGAATTTACAAGCTATGTTATAATTTTACTCGTGTTTGGTGTGAACGCCATGGCTATAAAAGCCCGAGTGAACGCTCCTCGAGGGTCTAGTTTTTCATGAAAATAGGACTCTTAAGCCGCGAACAAGCAGCCATTGTTACCATGTAAACAAAAAATGCTGTTACCTCTAAAATTACATTTTGTTCATTCCCCTTGATTGCCAACTGCATGCAAAAGTTTAAGGCAGTGGATAATTTTCCTTTTGCAAGTTATTTGATTCTGAGAGAGACCAGTTCTTTATCTGGTTGTACAAATGTTTTGTTAACAAAGTCACCAGGTTGCCAAATCAAAATTAGCTGGACATGGGTGATGCTCTTAGTAGATCAGGAATCATCCTCGTTCCTAGTTCCTCCCTCCTCCTCGCTCTAGGAGAATAACCTGATGTAACATGGCAGTTTTGCACAAGCTTAAATACCTAATTTACCTTCAACGCTTGTTCTTCCTTCCACCAGTTTTACAAACATTTGAAAAACATTAGAAGACGTGGGACTATGCTTCCGGAAATTTCTTTCTTAGAGGGATAGATAGATACTCTTTTAACTGAAACAGTACAGCTACAGGCGGGATTAAATTTAGTGTTGCTGCAACATCGATATAACTGTCTAAGTAAAAGTGTCTATTATATGGCAACGTAGTCCTGACGTAAGTCCAACTGTATATCTAAAAGTGTAAGAGAAAGGATCAAAACGAAACTTAAGCCAGGAAAATTTACAATTATACACTAAGTTCAGTTCAGATTCGAGGAGGCGATCAAACTTCCGCAAATTCCTAAGCGAATAACTGCAAACTTTTCTATTGAGAGGAGCCTGTGGAGCCTAAGCTGCGAGTCAGCAGTAATCCCGTCAAACAGTTCGAATGTCATTGCCTCTCTCCTTTAATGCTGGATTGATCGTGGAGTTCCCTGCCTGAGAAACCCGTATAGATGATCTTCCTAGATGGATGGATAGATAGTTGAAGAATTTTTCGCGCTCGTGAAGAATTTTAAACTTTTAGCGTTAACGAGCCAACTGAGACGCCTTTTTACTAAATCACTTCAAACTGTTAGATTCATACGTAAGAGTTCTTCTCGTCCTCTTATGCTTGCTCAAATAGCCGCCATACTTTGGTGCATAAGCATTCCATCTGACTTGATTAAGGGAGGATAATGTGAAAGGACTCTCATTTTTTGCAATCCAAACTTTTTCCACAGAAACATCTTTAGGCAATCCAAAAAATCGAACCCGTTGACCATTTGGACCAACAGTCCCCTTTTGATGACATAGCAATATAGAAGAACTTAGTTAATTAAACTAACCTACGCCTTATGCAAAAATTCTTTCGCCCATAACTTATCCATCTTAAGGCATAGGATGGCTTTTAAGCGAATGTGAATTATTTACTATTGTGGTTTGATATAACCCACGATGTAGCCCTCTCCTGTTTGTCTTAGAACTACCTGGAATAAGGCTAAAGGTAAAGTCATTTTATGTAAGATAAGTAATTCCCGCTAAGAAACGAAAAACGGCCTTAGTGAAATGAGACTTTCATGCCACAGGTTGAAAACTTAACTTAATGATGTGTTGTGGGATTTTTTTTTTTCGTAACGATTGACAGTAAGAAGAGTGAACAGCCCAAGAGTGCTTTTGTAAACAAAGTAAAATAAAAACATGATCATGTATTGTTGTTAAGTTTTGAAGAACTGACAGATTTTGTACTAAAACAACTAGGTCAACTAGCCCTTGTCAACTATCACGCGATAGAAATGTCGCACATAGCAGTTCGTCAATGATTGCTGTTCCTGCTCTTCTTTTAGAGTTTGAAGTGAATGTGGCAAGAGTTCTTTAAGATGATCTTCTCATCACAGAAAACTTTCCAATTAAAATTATAAGATGTGAAAATAATGCTGTATGATTCTTAGAAAGGAAAGACTTTTACAAAGCGCCTCCTATAGAGATTATTTTAAGAATGCTTCTAAGATCCAGATAGTCTAGGAAAGGATGTAAACGAAACAATTAACGTATGTCTCTCATACGAAAAGAAGTGGTCCTGACTTTTTGTTGGTTTTTCAGGTGTTTACAATTTTTGTTGGTTTTTCAGGTGTTTACAATTTGAACAGTGTATAGCTGCATTAAAAATTTTATATTTTTGAAAGAAAATGATAATGAACGAACGGCAATTCTATTTAAGAGACTGAACTCGCGCCTTTTATTTTATTTCCCTCCAGAAACAAGCATGATTTTATCGTACGAATAGAATTATTTCATATTTACAAACGCGTGACATGCGTGAAACGCAGTACCGTCCCTTTCTCCATAAGGTCCGTATCTTAATGTTTCCTTTTCCCTCGTTAGCTGAAAGGAAACCTCTATTTGTCTAAATAGGGGCATCGACCCCAAAATGGAAATTTTATTTTTTCATATTCGCAGACAAATTGTGTCACACGTTGTTGAAAGTCTTCGTGCCCTAGTTCAATTGCAAAGAGGGAAAGTTGGTTTTTGAGCGCTTTGAATATAGTCGGTGGGTGTTTCGGACTGAACTGTTTCAAGCTAACTTAAATCGACGTACTACTTTCACCTTTATACGCCCATACTGTATCTCATTTCAAGGGGAATTGATTTGCATATGCTACAGACGTTCTATTGTACCCTCTGAAAAAGTGTGATCTACTATTGAAAAAAGGAACTCAGTGTTGTGGAATGGGAAACTGATTACTCAGTAGGATGTTTAAAGCACTGGAACGAAGCTTGGAGCATATATGCTTCCTCTTGGAGGTAAGCACTCTTCATAATAAGTTCATCTTTTTAAGAAAATTTCATTCAAGCTCATTTGGGGCTATTTGTGGCTCGAGAGCTCTATTGCATGATAATTATTGAGGGCGATACCAGAATCCGTCATCGTGCGATAAATGTTAAGACGGTTAAATGATCAACCTTATTAACAAGACAGGCTCAAGTTCAATTGTATTATGGTCTCAACCGGAACTCCAGAGCACGGTAATTGGCAACCGCACCGCATTACGTTTGCCCCTGTGTATGCCTGTGCGTTTCTATCAAGAATCATTGATACAATCATTCGCGTGACTCTGTTCATAGGTATTCAGTTTACAAGTGGCTGATACCTCGATTTACTTACTTCGTTTTTCTCATGCGCAATTCCCGCTAATTTTGTTTAGTCAAAATCCATATCACTTTGAACTCGGAAAATTTTATAAATCTTTGGAAAAGGTGAAGAAGAGAATATTTGTACAGTGTCAGTCATGCGTCTGAACTGGTCTCAAACAATTTCCCGAAGGCATAAATATTGATAGAAAGAACAACGGTACAGATTTTATTCACTATCAGCAAAACTTGTGAAAACAACGTGTTATTTGGTTCAATTAACTAAGCAAAAGCTCTTTGCACATAAACAGACTATTCTTTATTATACATATATATATATATATGTATAATAAAGATACCACAAAGGTTGGGTCGTTTGGGGTGACCGTCTCGGTTCTCCCCCATCCTAGCATCAGCACTGCACTGATGAGGCCCAGAAGGCCGAAACAGTACTGTCTGCAGTTAGTTATATATATATATATATATATATATATAACTAACTGCAGAACGAAGTAAGTAACTTTTGTTGGTCTACGAAACAGGCTGTATTAAAATCCATATGTGCGTCACTTGAGTAGTCCATTTGCTACTATATATATATATGCAGTATATATGCACTATATATGCACTATATATGCAGTTATATATATATAGTAGCAAATGGACTACTCAAGTGACGCACATATGGATTTTAATACAGCCTGTTTCGTAGACCAACAAAAGTTGATCCACTCATCAGTTAAACTCCATACATGTATACATGTATGGAGTATGGAGTTTAACTGATGAGTGGATCAACTTTTGTTGGTCTACGAAACAGGCTGTATTAAAATCCATATGTGCGTCACTTGAGTAGTCCATTTGCTACTGTAATCGCTCCTTCATTGTCGAGCACTGTCATGGATCCTACGTTGCCTATTTCGCTTATTTTGCTCATATATATATATACATATATATATATATATATATATATATGCATGTGAGGTAGTAGCCGATACCGTTGAACAGTGCTCAATACACATGTGCAGAGCTTAATACAGTACGTAGCGATCAAACAAGACGACACAGGGTTTCTGTTACTATATATACAGATTTAATCTGTATATATATATATACATATATAAATGTAAAAATGTAAAAAAACCTTATCCTTGAGTCGGAGAGTGCTCTACAATCATATGGAGCTTTGTAAACGATTATTTAGGAAAATAAAAATTAAAACTTGGTTCTACAGATCTGTTTCGAGAGGGTTAAAAGTCCCCTCTCGTCAGGTAGATAATACACTAGTTAACTAACGATCTTTTTAAGTAGGTGGTTTGAGCAGCCTTATCAAATATTTAGTTGAGTGCCGGCACGCACTCGCCAGTTCGTTCCTTTTGTTTAGGGTGCCCGCCCCTGTTCTGCATATGATAAAAAATGTTTCAGCTATGCAAAGATTGCATCTCTTTGTGGTATTTGAGTACGGCCTGGCGCGAGCTATTATTTTCCAGCTCACGGAAAACTCCGTTTCAGCATCCTTTAGGGACCAGATATATTTGCTCAACTCTGTTGCGTTCCTTTTGTTCTCATGTCTAAATGAAGCTGTATGATTTCTAAATCTTGTTTTAAATTGGTTCGCAGTAAGGCCGACGTACGTTTGGGTTCCCAAGGGACCTTTAACTGTGGCCTGGTAGACCACATTTTGAATTAGGCAATTGCCACGCAACGGGCAAGTGTTTGTCTCTACAATTGCATGATTTTTCTTGCGATTGAGAATTATTTGCGAGGGAGGACTTGTTGTGGGCGTCGATTTTTCTTTCTAAATTTGGCATGCACGAATAGCTTACTTTCAAAGTGTTCCTATTAAAAATTTTTTTTAGCGAGTGCCCTGGCGAAAAGGATTCTTTTACGAGGCCTAAAAACTTTTTTCCCACGTTAGTGGCAACGTTCTTACTAAAAGGTGGGTTATACCAAGTTATATTTCGGTGTCTTCCTCTCCCTTCTGTACTCCTCTGGTCTTTAGTTGTTGTGTCAAATTTTAATTGATGATTATAGCCACTTGCTTCTAACGCTTGCTGATACATGGGTGCTGCTTTGTCGAAGGATACTCTGTCCGATGAAATTTCGCTAAGCCTTTCATTGATCGCTTGGGGAATGTTCTTTAGGATGGAAGGTGGGTGATTACTATCACAGTGCACATACAGAGGTGTGTTGTTAGGCTTTGAATATGGCTCATAAGATCCTTTGTTTAGGTTCAAAGTGACATCGAGGAAGTTGACCACTTTTTTGTTTGCTTCGATAGTTATTTTCAAGCCGTTGGTGCTGAACACTTTGCAAATATCTTTTTTAATTTTTTCAATCCTTCTCGGTGTTTGCTGGAATGCGCCAGGCCGTCATCCCTGTATAAGCCTATTTGTTTTCTGATGTCTTCTGGAAGTTGGTTTAGTAAGTACGATCCCACTAGTTCACAGGTTTCCGCACCGTCATACGAGCCCATTGTAACATCAAATGAAGTTGTTTAATGCTTTTTGTTCCATGGGGTTTTTGTTGGCAAGCAATTCCTTGCTTGCCAACAACTCAAGAGATCTACCCAACAACACTGCCACACAAGCCCGTCGTTACTGTGGGCTACAGGGGTTAGTAAAGAAACGTTTATTCGTAACGTAAATTCGTTTACATTTATTCGTAACCTCTTCCGTCGAAAGCGCAAGTTACCTCAGACAACAACTTCTAACGAATCACATCAGTTAGATCCTATCAACCTTTCAAACATGTCCATTAGCCAAGACCAAATCAACCTACTTAAGAAAGGACCATCCTTTTGCCCCATGCCAAACGATGTAGACTGGCAACGTGTATATGACGATTTGGAAATCTTTGAGGCCCGCTTGAGGACAGCAGCATTTTTTTATTGATGATAACACTGGCGATGATCAGAATGCACCCAGTCACCTTCCTCAAGTCCAGAAAGAAAAGAAATGGAAACCACCACCGTCAAGGTATCCAGAACTTGAACTTTTTCTATCTAGTATTAGGCGTGATTTAATAAACCCTCAGAATATCAAATTAGCAAGGGATAACCTAACCAAAGGAGAACGAGTTGCTTTAAAACAATTAAGAAATTCTGATGTAGTAATTCGAATGCAGGATAAGGGTTCTCGTTTTGTTTTAATCGAGAAAGAGGAATACGAGGATAAAATGTTCGGCCAGCTTCAAAACCAATTGCATTATAAATCCTTGCAGGAGGATCCTACTATTAGACATTTGACTTTCGTTGAGAACTGGTGTGACAAATGGGTCAGAAAAGGGGAAATTTCAAACAAAATAGCTAATTGGATAATTAACAAGGAAGCAAAACCAGGGGTTGCCTTCGGAAATGTCAAAACCATAAGGCAGGGAATCCACTTAGGCTCATCACGTCTTGCTGCGGTACGGCAATAGAAAATCTCTCGGCCTTCACTGAAATTTACCTGCAACCATTGGCTCGTAAATTACCATCGTTCATTAAAGACACCACCGATCTGCTCAACAGGATTGAGGAGCTTAATCGGAATGGCCCCGGGCCTTTCCCTGAAGGCACTCTATTGGTTTCATGGGATGTTGTCTCAATGTTTCCTAACATTGATAATCAACTCGGTCTTACCGCAGTGAAGAGGGCACTGAATGCCAGAGAAAATAAGCTTCCATCCACTAATTGCATTTTAGAAGCGGTTAAAATTTGTTTGAAGAGCAATCATTCGGTTTTCAGAGAAAACTTCTTTCTACAGGTTCATGGCACAGCCATGGGCCCTAAGAACGCTTGCAGTTATGCAGATCTTGACATGGGTGAAACAGATTTTCAGGCTAAGTTCTCTGGCCACATAAAGCCGGCTTTGTGGTGGCGATACCGTGATGATGTTTTTGATCTCTGGCAACAAGGCCTTCCGGCACTGCATGAGTTTACTGAATTTATAAACTCTTTGTACCCCACTATAAAATTCGAATTAGTTTTTTCCGAACGAGAGCTCCATGTGCTAGATTTAACTCTACATCTTATCGAGGGTTTTATTAGGACAGACGTTTACTCAAAGCCAACTGATAGTCACCTGTATCTCCCACCATCAAGTGCTCATCCTAAACACGTTTTCAAAGCGATCCCTTATAGTGTGGCGACGAGATTACAAAGAAATTGCTCCGAACAAGCTTTTCTTGTCAAGAGATCAAGAGAATAATCGAATACAAGGGTTATCTGGTTACTCAGGGTTACCCTTCCAAATTAGTGGACGACCAGTTTCGTAAGGCCTCTACCATACCTAGAAGTGATCTACTTAGGACTCAGGCCAGATCTAAGAGGAAATTATTCCCATTTGTGACCACATTTAATCCAAATTTACCTGATGTAAGCCGCATCATTAAAAACATCTAGGTATTTTGGAATCAAATCCCAAGTTAAAAGAGCATTTTCCTTCAAATTCCATCATAGCATCCTTCCGCAGATCTAAAAACCTTTAAGAGTTGTTGGTGCCATCCCGTTATGGCCCTAACACTGAAAGCGAAGGGGTTGCCGGAGTCAAGGGATGTTTTAAATGTAATAGAACAAGATGCGATCTTTGTCGCAACTTCTTGGTTGAATCTAATTCCTTTCTAATTTTTCAAACAGGAAAAAGTTACAAGATACGATCGAAACCTTCCTGTTATTCTAAGAACATAATTTATTCGGCTTCGTGCAAGAAATGTCGCCTACAATACATTGGTTCCACAACAAATGATTTTAGCGTTAGATTTCGCAACCACAAGTCTGCTATGGTCACTAAGAAAAAGACCTGTGAAGTAGCGGTACATTTTAACAAAACACCACATGATTTAAGCGATTTCTCATTCCAATGCATTGATCAAGTGCATTGATCAAGTGCAGGCAACAATTCAGGTAACATCGAGAAACTCCTAATTACCAAAGAAGCACATTGGAGCGCACAGCTGTTCTCTCTGGCACCCTTCGGCTTGAATAAGCGCCAGGAATTTCACTCCAAAAAAAGAATAAACTATAACTAATGGGTTTTATTTTTTTCAAATTGGGCGGGCATCAAAGGTCCCAGTCTCAGCTTTAATTGGGAATTTTAGTACAATTCTCGCCTTTCAAGTCAACGCGGGTTCCTTAACATTTTCAGTGGATTCGACAATTTTTCTATTTCTTTTTATAGTGATAATTTTTCGCGTAGTAATTACTGTGTTTGTTTATCTGTGTTATAACGCCCTACATAAATCTATTTAAGGAATTTTTAAGTCATTGTATTACAACTGATGAAGGTCTCGGACCGAAACGTATTTTATTAAACTTTTTAGACTTTATTGAGTATATGTCTTCCTTCGCTCGAAGTTGTCCGTCCTCGTGTGCCGCACTACTTCTCCTACCATTTATCGAGGTTTGCACTGTGAATCCATTTGGATCCTTCTGGCGCGGCGTCACTGTTGGCTCGAGGCCTTTTAACTTATTATATATATATATATATATATATATATATACATATATATAACAAGTTAAAAGGCCTCGAGCCAACAGTGACGCCGTGCCTCTGAATCATCTGTTCAAGTTGATCCAGGGATGCCATTACTTCACTCCACGGTAGCACAAACAGCACTTAATTAAAAGAACTGATGAAGGTCTCGGACCGAAACGTTTTTTATTAAACTTTCTTAGACTTTTTATTTATATATATATATAATTTATATACATATATATATATATATTTTATATTTATATATATATATATATATAATTTATATACATATAGATATATAATTTATATATATATAATTTATATATAATTTATTTATAAATAACTATTTATATATAATTTATATATATAAAGTGTGACTTGATTTTCGTAGAACAGTGCTCAATACATAGAAGTAGAGCGAAGTATATGTTGTGGGAGGAAAAAGACAAGTAAACTACAAGTTCATCCCACATCATATAATTTTGTTTTTTATTGACCCTCACGTCTTGCATGACCTGTAACACGAATATAAAAACGAGCTCTTGACTTCAATTGAAACAGAACAACCAGTAGGTGACAGCACAAATTAGAAATTGAAATTTCGAAACCATGTAAGCTGAGGTTAGTGCCATGAAAGCACTGGGCCAGCAAATTGCAACAGAAGAAACAAAGAAAGGTATATAAACATGCCAAGTGCCGAAATTTCCGAAACTATAACATGAGCAGAGATGAAAAACATTGAAGGGAAAATGGGGTAGATTGGCCGAGTTTTTGAAGGTTTTCACGCTTCGAGATTATCACTACGCAAAAGCTCTTTGCACATATTAAAATTCAAATACGGTAATAAAATTCAAATACAGGCAGCACTCATTAGGTATACTTTCGTGTTCAAAAACAAAACAAAACAGGAATGATGGCAGTCTGCTGAACTGAACTATTTCAGTTTGAGATCTATTTCAGTTTATGAACTATTTCAATTTAGGAACTATTTCAGTTTTGATCATGATATTTTCACCGTTATTTTGACATATTTAGTCTTATTTTACCAATTAAGAGAAGAGGTCACTAAAAATCAGACAAATTCAAAAATCACCGGCAACGGTCAAAAAATCGAATTGGTTCATACTCTAGTACTAGGTAGGCCTATAGGTAAAACAAACCAAAACATATGTAGTTTGTTGAAAATTTCTTTTGCTTTCGAGAAAATGGATAAAACTCAATTTACGCATAATTAGCGTCATTCGAAGGTCGAATTTAGCCCATTTTTGGAAGCCTCGTTTGTACTGGTAAAAGCAGTGAAAAACTTACTTATTCTACAGACTTTTAGAACAATGTATCCCCTATGTTTTCACCAAAAAAGTATAATCACTATTTAAATCTGAAATAAAATACGGATTTTTCTATCCACTTACTTAAGTGCCGTGTGAAAAGTAGGGTAGCTTCAAAAAATTATTTTTTTATGTGCTAAGTGAAATAAACGTTCAATATTTGAAATATGAGAAGTAGAAATGATGACTTGCCGTTTGAAGAGTTATTTTTCTGGGGTTTTTTGTGCTGCCATGTATACGAGGGCTTTAAATTAATATTCATAGAAATTTGGCTCTTTCGACTGTTGCCGGTTGTTTGATTTTTCGTGACAACCTCTCTTAAAATAATTTAATTTGATTGGCCTATTATAGCGTAATTTGTAACGGTGATAGGACTGAGTGGAGTCCAATTTACGAATAAAATTACAGTTTTCAAGAAAAGAAAAATAGCCAAATTATGAAAGAAAAGAAAATTTGAGTCAATATACCTACAAAAGAGGTGTAAATTTTTTAATGCTGGTCTGAAGTTTACAAAGGCTAATTTGGCTGATTTAAACTACAACTTTAAATGTGATTGGCTTATTGAACTGTCCGATAACAAACTATTCGATAACAAACTGTCTAAGAAGAACTCAACAGGCAAAACAGTAGAAAATAGGAGTTTTTTAAACGAAAAATAATCAAGGAAATTGCAATTTTTTATGATTAATGAGAACAGATGCACTCTCACGCCACATCTGTTCGCTTGGAAAATAAAATTTGTTTGGAAAATTATGCGAATGCATGGAAAAAAATAGACTTTCTTTACAATACATATGTCTTATTGAACGTTTTGTTATGTAGTATCGTTGAGTATTTTTACGAGTTGTGCCGTATTTTGACGAGCCCGTAGGGCGAGTCAAAACATAAACGACGAGTAAAAATACTCAGCGATACTACACAACAAAACGTCTAATATTAATAAGAGATTTACTATCCAACACGCTAAATTGTTATTTCAGTGTGGGCGAATGTCTAACCGGTTCTCTGGAGTATAAACCCTGCGAGCTACTTGTACACGTTTTGGGCGTTATTTGTACTCTACAAAGCACAGTTGGATAATTAAACATCATAAGTAAATTGGTAAAACGCAGACTGGTAAAAGACGGATAAGTACTGTGTGTGCTACGCGAATTAAAAAAAATCTATTCGCGAAGGCTTGCCTAAAAAAAAACACAAGCATTCTTTCATGCCCTCATCCAAAGGAACCCCAGCCATTGATGGCGCACTTAATATTTAAGCACCATAATAGGAACTATTTGTGATCAGAGTTGGTCCCATAAGGGAACAAAGGAAATACAAAAATTTGAAACAACTCTCAATTGCTGAAGTAAAAAAAAAATGTTTACGAATCAACTGAAGGGCCACTCAGCTTTAAGTGCCCTAACACAGCGAAGTTTCTAGAGAAGGAAAAATAATTACCGGCTGGTGATACAGAGTATACATGCACATTACAAGTATCCATATAAAGATGAAATTTCATCATTTTTTCTCTCAGGTGTTTTGGTGCTCCTCTCGAAAACAGCAAGTGTTACTGGTAAGTGATATTATTGCGTTACAAAGAACTGTTGTCGGTTATAGCGACTGAAATTTCGTAAACCTCAGCGGTAGCAATCATCGCATTCGAATAAAGAGTTGTTGTCAATGGTCAGTTTTATCGTGCTGTCGGAATAAAGGGTTGATGTCAGTAGTCAGTTTTGCCGTGATGTCATTGGCTGTAAGGCAGTAACGTCACGGCAAAACTGAACACTCGTTTTATGCGAGCCGGCTGTTGAATAAGGCTGTACTTTCTCCAAGTTAGATTTGCTTCTTTGGTTTGAGTCACATTTCCTTGGTGAACTTAGGCTAAGAAATGAGAATCAAATAAGGAGAGACTGAAAGAGATAACTCGAGTTTATTGTGATATTTTCTAAATTATCGGCTTTTGAATGAGTGGGTTGTCGACAGAAAACCAGAAAATTTACACGCGACAAAATAAATCAATGTTTTGCTTTCTGCTGTAGAAATACCGACATGACAAAAGGCCATGGCTTTTCTTTTGCTCAATTTTGTGACGGCCTGTTTGTGTGAGATTGATTTCTTTCGGCTGCCGCACTTAGTCGAAACTCAATCCTCGGATCTGGATGCTAAGCAAGGATTCAATATCGATCGATTCAGTGTTTGCATCAATTCCGACTTCTGAGAAACGTATTTTTTCTTAATTGTGACATCAAATATTCATTTAAACCGCCTCAGCGACCAGCGATCGTTCAGCGACTACTCTTGAAATTAAGTCCTTCCGACAAAGCCAGGGATTCTGTGAGCTCTGGAAATGCTTCTAATCAAATCATAATTCATTAATTTCCGTCTTTCGGTGCACAATCGTAACAAGCTGTGTTGATCACTTTTCAAACTTCGCGCCAAAAATGCCCCGCTTTAGAGCCCAAATTGCGCAAATAATTATTTTCATAGGTGACTACAGTCAGGAAGAGATCGAGAGAGGGGAAAAGAGAGAGAGAGAGGGAGAAGGAGTGGAGAGAGAAAGAGAGAGAGTGAGTTTAAAGTGTCTAGTATAGAATTTGTTTCCGTTGAATTTTCCTGTTTTTTACTTAACAGTGTAAATTAGCTCTTAACCTACAAAAATCTGCCCTCACATCGACAATTAACCCGAATTAGTTTCTGTTATCCCAATAATTACCAAAGAAAATAAACTGCATTAGTGTCTAGCTTATCGCTGTTCCTCCGTCAGGGACAAATAATTATAATCACAGATATTTGTCTCAAAGATAACATATCTTTGATTTTACTAGGTAAATTAAGAGCGTGTCCACGAGAAAACCGGGCTGAACCGGGCAAGGACGATGATGCTCTAATCACCGATTTGGTGCAAACTTGGCACAAATGCTGAGCATAATGAGTATACAAATGTGTGAAAATAATAGGTCAAAATATTTAGATATTTTGACCTATTATTTTGACCAGCAATATTCAAAGATGGCGAATTGTCCTTTTGGTTTACATCAGCTTTTAAGGCACGAAATAATCTTTTTATTGTTTCTGCTGCACTCATAAACGTCCCCTTTGGGATTAAAAAAAGAACAACTTTCCATTGTCCCGACCAGGATATTTTCCTTCGCACGACGATATGCAAATTTCCCTAACAGGGGTTTTTGGTCGACGGCACAAATTTACTTCCGGTCACCCCTCCCCCCACCAAAAAAAAAAGCAGCAACAAACTAACAAACGACAACAACAAAACATATAAATAAATAAATAAACTAACAGAAAGAATGCCAAAATTTGGGCAGGCAGTAGGTACTGAATGTGAAAATTTATCGGCCTGAAGAAGACTCGTTTATTTCTGGAGGAAAGGTGGGTCAAAAATTACAACTTCGTAGCCTCTAATGTGTACACCAATGCCCTAGATCAGCGACATATCTTACATGCAGGCCATCATTAATATCAAGTAAGCAATGAATAAAAAAACAAACAAACAAACAAACCCAGGAAACATGGGTGGCTTATGTGGACAAATATTAGGTTGCGTAAAACGATCATTGAAGCGCTTTTCGTTTCTCCTCTTTATTCACCACTGTAAAACAGTCATAAAAGCGGATTAAAAGTCGTCCTTTTATCCCTCTATCAATGATATGTTGTACCGAAAATATCTAAAAAAGAGATAATGCCATTGCGACAATGTCGCTTTATCTGAAGCTACAAAAACAAACAAACAAAAAGCGCGAAAGTACATCCGGTCAGCAGTTTTGCTCATCGCATATCCGGTCTACATACGTGTGGTCGTAAACAACGATTTCTTCGCTTCTCAGCCACGCACCACGGAATGTGCGGCTCGATTTAGTCAAATACTTAATTTAGAATCGTTGCAGACATGCATTATTTTGCTTAGCTGTGATCTTGACGCATCTAATAAACTTCCTGGGTGGATTGTATCGATGAATTATCTCGCTACTCGACACACGACTGTGTTTGATCTGTTCGACTGTTCTTTATTCGGGTTAATGCATCGTTATCTCTGGTCTAAAAGCAGATGTTCGGTGAGGTCAACCAGTTAGATTTGACTTAGAGTCTGTGCAAAATTTGGTCGAGAAAATGGAGCGAACGAACTAAGAAGAGACCCATACTATCCAACAAAGGCATCTTGAAGAAATTTCCAAAAGTTGCAGGGTAGGCTTTGTTTAAATTTATACTTCATCAAATTCGTCGGTCAAAACCTAATCGATCAAATGTATATAACAGATAAGATGATAGAAAATACTTGTGAAGCTGATATTCTCTATCTAAAGCCTGTTTGAGCCAAATACTGGATCCCTCAAAATTTCGAATTTTGCAATTTTTTGCAACTTGCCTTAGATGTCTTCAACATCCATTGCCAAAATATAATTTTCCCCAAATAGATTCTATGATATTTAGAAACTTCAATATCTATGTAAGTTCTTCTACTAATTCGTTTTTTCGAGAAAGAGTACTTTCGGAGAAATTCCGAATATGGCTGTGCTTGTTTTTCCTACTTGTCAAAATGGCGGATAGGCAACATAGTAGTATTACGAGCATTGCCTTCTTGATCGTAACACACAAAATACTTTATCGGCCAATTTTATGAACAAGGAGAGTACCTCTATCATTTGTATGAATTTCATTTAAATTGGTTCACATTCACCCGAGAACCAGACTCGTTTATTTTTACTTCTTACGAGTGAATTTTTATGATCAAAACATTGACCTCAGGCCGACGTGATAAAGTGCGGTTACCATGGCAACGACACACCTGCCAATCCAAATATGGCTGTTTTTGGTCATCCCCCCAGGTAACCTAGCTCCACACAAAAATTGAAGGGGGTTAAAAATTTTCATTTCTAACTTTGCTTCACTTTCTCTTAATACATTTTTCGATTTTCAAGCATTTCATCATAATTTTTGTCAAAAACTTCTAGTGATTATATTTACTTGATGAATATTTTTATTATTATTCAAAGAGCCATTTGCTACTTAATGCACATTTAAATAGTGTTGAGATATTCATCAATCTCCGCACGTAAGAATGTTTATCTCTCTGTCAGGTTAGCCGGTCTGAAGGGTTTTACTTACATTTTAACAGGCCTTTTTTTCAATGCTATCGATTGTTACCTATCAAAGTGTTTGGAGATTTTGACAAACAAGCTCCGAATCACCTTTTTCAGTGCACGGGTAAATGTCCTTGATTACCTTTAACAACATATAGATTGCATGTAATATCCAGTACGTGCGCATTTTTTTGTGCTAAAGGGCTAAATGTGGTCGGTGGATGATAATATCTCTGGATTCTATAGCAGAAAGTTTTTAAAACCAAAAGTTAACAGGAGGCGACAAAGAGTAATAGCTTTGACTTACGCGCAAGATGCTCTTCCTTTAACACTTAAGTACAACCACACTATAGGGCGTCGGCTATATAATGTCAGTAGTCAATCAATCAATTTATTCATCATGGTCAGTACGCTTAGCTAAAAAGCTAGTTTACAGGTACGCCACGAAAACAGAGAAAGAGAAAAAAAAAAAAAGCCTTTTGAAGGTGTATGAATTGAACATAGGTTAAGATTGAAAAACTAACTAATAATGCAATATAAAAATTCAACAATATTTTGCCAGACTTTTAAATATGCAAAAATATGAAAATTATACAAACGGTCAATGTTGATTAAGAATAGACCCACATCGCACTCAGAGTCCCGTTAGATTAATGTTTCTGGGTTGTTTTTAAAAGCAGTGTCTGTTTGAATCTTCCCAGACTCGCCTGGTAGACAATTTTAATTTCTTTAAACCACCTATTTCACTCAATGTTTGCTTGCTTCTCTACAGATGGAGTTACGGAGATGTCCTTTACGAGCTTTTTCGATAGGTAACATCTGATGAAAATTTATGAGACTTTGTGAGGAGTTTTTACAGTTTTACTCGTTTAAATTCAACAATTTAAGTTACGCGTGATTGTGTTCATCTATCTACACGCATTCAAAATATCCACACTCCTAGAGTTCTAAACATGAATAAGGAAACACAAGAATAAGAGAACAGAGACTGACAAATAAAGTCAAAAACATTTACCTCAGCGCTTCTAATATATAAGGATTGTAAGCTTTTATGAACTCTTCTCCTTCATTGCAATAGGATATATTCTATAAATTCTAACACTTAAATTATGGTTGTTGTTCGCAGGATCAAATAATATCGCATTCCATGTAAAAACACCAGGTATCAGATCATGATGAGATGCTGGCAGCACGACCCGGATGAAAGAGCAGTACACACTGAATTAAAAAGCCAGCTTTAAGACATGGAAACTCTACTGATAAGGTGAGAACTATGAAGATCACAGAAATTTGCTTTTATGCTGAAGCATCTTTAAATTTATAGCTTTTCATTCAGATGGCTGAGTAAGATGTACTCACCTCTTCCAATCTGTGTGAAAATTGGCCATTGCTTCTTCCCATCGTTTCATCGCGCTAGTGCTACGTTAATATCGATGTATGAGGAGTACAATTAACTGTCCCAATAACAGAGAAAACCTTTATGGTCATTAGATATAAGATGATGAAATTATTGGAAAACTGCGCTTAGATACCTGAAATGATAACGTCCTAAAGTACTACCTTACAGCCGACTGCTGTTGTGGATAATTTCATAGAACGTAAAGGGGGAACAAGTTCAATCAGTCATAATACAGCTAATTTCTTTTGTTCCTTAGGGACTGATCGACATGAGAATGTACGACAAGAGGTTGTATGCAAACGTAGAGGATTTGAGCGTGTAGTGAGGTACACGTCGTCAGTGTTTGGAAGGTCAACTGTTTGAACACTTTGCCGCAACAATTTTTAGGAAATGATCGCTTACTTTGTTAAAGGAGTTTGCTAATCGATCAGGCTAGCATATTTAATACTCATCAAGTTTCATTTTCCCAAGCGGTGAAAGGCTATTTCAAATTAGTTTCGCATTCCAAGTCAAATGATACTGACATTTTGCTATTTAAGAATAGTAAGTAAGTAAATAAGTAGTACGTAAGTAACCACTTTATTTATAGAGGGTAACGCTAAATAGCTAAAAGCTAATGAACTTGAGCCCCAATTAAAAATAAGAGTAAATATTAAGAATTAAGAATCTTACGTAAATGCACGCCTGCTTGATGAAACTAATATATTTTGATCGGTTGATTATCTGGCTCCACTCTAAAAGGCAGGATTCTATCTTTACTTTCCAACAAAGAATCGCGATCGTTTCGAACTTTCTAGATACAATTACTCAACCAAATGGGACAAGCCATGTTTCAGTGGTCCTTTCCCAGACTCGATGTTAATACAAAAAAACTTTCGTAATAATGTGTTGGAAAATTCAGACGTGACTTTTTGTATGCTCTTTGTCACGAGTTTACATTTTTTTCAGAGAGGCAGGAAACTTGATCACCCAGGTGGATCGTTATTCCTCTCTAAGAAATGAAGATAGCCACATTTTTCGTCTTGACTTTGTAATTTGTGTTCATCAGTTACAGAAAAGGCTATCCATCGATAGTAAACTAGTTTCAAAATATCGAAGCTATGCTGTCCCCTTACGCTTCGAAACGGATGTCAGTTATTTTCCGTTTAAGGCGTAACTGACTATGAGCTGTAAAAGGTCACGTTATTTGTTGCGAATCACCTTTCTTCCCTTGAAGTATTCAATTAATTCAAGATGAGAAAGCGTTGTGTGGTTGTTACAGAAGAAGGAACATGTGTTTTTTGTTCATAACCTCGCTTCAGAGAGCAATAAAAAAGGAACATCCCACGCCCTAAAAGGTTAACTGTTTGTAAGCCTTTTTTCCCGCGCGTTAAAAAATATTTGAAGGATAATAAACATAACAGCCTGCATTTAGCGCAAAAATATACTGGTGTATTTTCCTTGGACATTATCTGTTCCCGAAACTCACAGATTACTTCGAACTTCGCTCTCGGAAAACTGTTCGCATCCCGGATCATTGCCGACTTAGTAGCACAGTTCTTAAAAGAGCACTCTTATGAAACTTCCCTGTAATTTGGGAACCCACAAAAATCCAAATATTTTTACATAAAAACTTGAAATGTTCACTATTTATTCGTCTCTGAATCTTTTTTTCCGAATTGTCACACGGGAAGATCGTCAAATTCGCGATTTTCTGAAGACTGAAGAAGACTAGGGCGAGTTTTGAGCGTGACGTAGATTTGGGCCTCACGGAAAGGTACCCCACCCATGGAAACCGTAACCCCATGAAAATCTCAGACATGTGTAGATTACATTACTTTGTAACACTGCTTGAGAAAAGGAACGCGGGCTCGTGACGTGAGCTGTTTACATCAAAGTTACATATTTTTGTTAATTAATCGCCGGCCGACTCGCCGACGATGAGACCAGATGGTACGTAAAAGAGCTTACGGGAGCCGGTTTTCTCGCAAAAATCAGCCACCAGTCAAAAAGAAGCCGAGAAAATATGTGATTTTTCCGAAGAAATAGGTTAAAGCAGCGTTGCAGTGCAAGTGTGCAGCTTTTCAAGTGAAGACGAACTCGATCGACTCGAGAGAGTGTAAAGGTTTGAGGTCCGAAAACGTCAATCGAAAAGGAACAGTCAATACCCTTAGACGCAGTCTAGGTAAGTGTTTTTCAGGAGGAAATGGAAATGCAAACACTTGCAAATGTCTACGAATACTACTGCAGATTGTCTGAGCCACCAATTACGGTGACTGATTTTCATTTCCATTCTGAATTTTCGCCGGTTGCAACTTGCGCGATCGTAGTTGACATCACTTTTAAATGGTATTAATCATAAACCGATAACACTCTCACCAAACAGAAGCCGAAAAAAAAACCTCTCGAATGTTAAGATAGAGTAGTGGATATGGCCGCATAGTCAGTAATAAATGTATACAAGCTAGTTCATTTTTCGGGCAGCAAATCATAACGACGTGTATCTTTAAGTGTCATACAGTATCGAGAGTTTTATGAGTGAAGTTTTAAGGCTTAAGTTGGAAGTTCTAACAAACATGAACAAAATTATCTACACACGGACTGCCGTGGAAACGTAGTAGTTTCAGTTATTCAACCTTACAATTGTGATAACCATTTTTTTGCTAGATTTAAATTTCTAGTCGGACATTTTTACTTTATATTCTTTGTTTCCAATACTCTATCATGTAAAATCTGTGAGTTACATTTGACTAATTTCAATTGTCACCTTTTCATAATTTCAGTATTTGTAAAAGGAAGGAACACCCAATTAAAAAAGGACGTGTTGAGGCTCCAAATTCAACTCAAAAAGTGTCAAAACAAACTTACGTCTACTGAAAAAAAAGAAAAACAAGTCGGCAACAAGCTAAGGGAGACAAGATCTGCTTCCTGAAATGCTGTCACTTCACTACAGTAGTTTAAGAACATAATTAATGTAATATTAATTTTAACTACATGTAGATTATATCATTATACTGTTGCACATGTATAGTTTAACATATCATTAGCAGTAGGTAACTTTTAATGTGATAAGTACAGGACTTGTGTATAGGTGTTCTTGTATATAATAAGTGAATCATTTTGTACAGGAAGGGCAAAGCTAAGTGATGCAGCCAATGTTATGTTACATACATTTAGTGTACAATGTATAACAGTAATAAATTAGATTAGTTAAAAATTAGTTACAAATGTCACTGCCAAGTTCATTATCCTGTCTTTCCTTAATCCGTGTAAAATATAAGTAGTATAAATCTGACCCATAATAAATCCTCTCTCCCCTTTAAAAGTTTTTCTTCTAACTATTATATATGTACACCGAAAGAATTTGTTTTTTTCACATACAGGCAACCTGTCATAGCCTCTATACCTGGACCAACACAAATTATTGAATATGCAGTGAGATCTAAAAAGAATCAGTGTATTGGTGGATCCTCCACATTCAAAGCGCCCAAAAGAAATAAGCATTGATTTAACAATCGATATAAGTCAAACATCATCAATAGTACCAACGAGTACCCGAGAAGTGATTGATAATTAACTGCTCTTGGTTCCTGTTGACGAATAAACCGAAGTTCACTCTCGATCTCGGGTGGGCGATATTGAATGTAAGCTAATCGACCCATTACCACCAACACCCACAAGATAGGGTCAAGATAACCTAATTTATTAAAAACTGGATCATTGGATAATGCAATTCAAGACTTTTTATTGGCTTAGCCATTATGGTATATGAACCAATATACTATAATCTACAAATACGGTAAGCGTACGCGGCAGCTAAAAGTTAAAAGGAGCTAAAAAACTTAAGATTTGGTGAGATTTGTGTATTATCTTGGGGGCGTTTTTAATAAAACAATTATTCCACTCGCGCTTGTTGGATATGAGATGATTATAGCCAACTCGGCGCTACGCGCCTCGTTGGCTATCTATCATCTCATATCCAACGCACGCTCGTGGAATAATTGTTAATTATAATCTTACCTCGAGCATCGTGCGCTTGCTTTACTCAGCTCAGTCAATATATTTCATTCCTCCATGACATCTCGAGCGCGCGTCAAAAACATGAAAATAACTTTCATACGGACAACGGTGGACCTCAATTTGCCTTGAAACTACAGTGCCAGTTCTTGAGCTTGTCCTTTTCGAAATTCCAAATAATAAACACCACGCGCAGTGAATGACAAAACAGTACGAAAAAATAGCATTTCTACCACTAAGTCGATGAAAAGAAAAAAATTAAAACGGTAGAATCCTTAACTTCGTTGCAGCCTTTGCGGTTTAAGTATTAAACTACCAGAGACTTTGTGTTTTGATAAGATATTCAACGGTAAAGTTTTAAAAGCGTAGAGGGGAGAAGTAAACACAACAAGGGACGTCATCTGCGCATGTCTGAAATTTTCCTGAACTCACGTGCGTACGCTGTTCCGTGAGGCCTAAGATTACTCATTTGACGCGCCGTGCTCGTGGCTAATTTTCAAAAAACAGTATTTTGATTGTATATATTGCTTTGATATCACTAAGACTAAGACTATTTCACTAAATTTCACGAGGTTTCCCTATAAATATAAAATGACGCCAACAGTGTTTTGAGTAATCTACGTCACAATAGGAGTGACCGCTGACCGAAGATAAGTTGGCCGTGATTTAAAAAATTGATGGCGGGACGGTTTTCAAATTGTAATTTCTCGCCCTAGAATTGACTTTTAACTAAAATTATTATTGAAAAGGCTTTATTAATCGCTAAAAATTCATATTATAATGAAATAACTGAGTTTTTCTGATTTTCAAATTATAGGGAGGTTTAGATAGATAGATAGATAGTTTATTTGAAAAACATTGCGACCAAAGGTTGAATTACGTATTCATTTACAATATTAAGAAATATATAAGAAATGGTAACATACTTTTAAAACATTAAAAATTAGGTAACATACAACAAAGGTTTCATAAGAGGTTTCATAAGAGTGCTCCTTTAACATGGTGTAAAGACAATAGAATGGTCTGTAACCCTTGCAAATGTTAAGGGTTGGTTGTTAGAAAGAAAAATCACAATGTACTCTACTCTCCAATTAATAATATTCCCCAATGTAATAGCTTCGTTTTACTAGGAGTAACTCTACAGAGTGACGGAAAATTTGATGAGCATGTAAGAACTAAGCTTGTGAAAGCAAACAAGTGTTTACACGTCCTACGAACATTGAGAAAGGAACATTACTCTCACGCAGAGATAGATCACCTTTTTATATCCATTGTTTTGCCTAATTTTTAGCTATGCGCTTTCAGTCTACGGGGCATCTGAGTCTGATCTTATGCTTGTACAAAATTTTTAGATCAATGCCATGAACACCGTTTTATTTCATTTCCAGTTTTTATCAAGAACCTTTTAAACAAACAAGACCGAAACATTTTGAAGAAATTAATATCAACGGATTACCACCCCCTAAAAGACATCATTCCTGTCCAGAAGACTTATGTACACAATCGTAGGAAAAAAGGCTGCGCACGCCTGAGAATTAATACACAGCGCTTTATGAACACATTTGTAAATAGGTTGATTTTTAAGCTCCATTTATTGTAATGATATACCTTTTAATTCATAATATGTATGAAGATTTCTAATGTAGTTTTTCCGACATTCATTGTGACGTAAGATATGTAGTTTTATCTTATGATGGAATAAAGACTTTATTATTACTATTATTATTATCATTATTACTATCCTTATTATTATTATAGTTTCCGCAGGTAAATATCCGTGCATATTTTCGCGCTTAATAGTTAGATCATCGTTTAGTCTGATCTTTCAGATGGGAGTAGGCCTAAGGAGAACTGATATCGATAGTGGAGACCGAGGTATTTAAATTTTTACTCCTATGCTGAGCGAAATCCTGGCCCTTCGACAGCACTCAGAGTGATTTGTATGCGGCTTTTATCCTTCTTGACCTTATCGCTGCCTCTGACACGTGGACCATCAAGCTGTCCATTTTCATTATCATAATTATCATTATTATCATTATCATAACTTTATTTATTACTATCATAGTCATTATTAGTGTAAACATTATTATCATTAAATTCCTTAATTTAAGGACCTATGAAGATGCAATTGTTTACAACGTAAGTTATGGCATAGACATTGAGATCACGTAAGTGTGTAATCTTACTTTACACCCGCTTTCTTCAGCAAAATAGACACTAGCAGTCTATGAAGAGAAAATTTACAGGATTTTACTAAAAAACGCGTAAAAATGGCATTTGAAATGGGTGGCAGATGCCATATATTGCGGAGACCTTTAACTGGGTAGGGACTCTGTCCTGGTATCAGTTCAAGCTACTAGCTTGATTTTCTCTCGGTTGTCTCGTGTACTCATCGACCAAAAGGTCCACATCCGGTTGAGAATCGTTACCTTGATAATCTTTCTCGCACTGTTTTTGCCGTCTTATTTTCTCGATGTCTTATTTTCCAATAAATAGCGTGGGAGATAAGTCGGCGTGACGATAACTTTTCCGAGTCCGTATATGTTAACTTCCAATTGCGAATCTTCCCATTTTGGGGTTGCAGTTTGTGGTTTTGGCGTGGATATTGGAATTCTTGATCAATCCATCAGACATGATCGTTTTCCATAATCGAGAACATACAGGTTATTAATTTTAGCAATAACAAACAAAGAACATAAACGGAGGTCTGATAAAGATGAGTAAGGCGTTGTTATTACCTAATGATATGTTTTTTAGTTTTATTAAAGACTTATTTATCACAGACTTATATGATGAGTAGTTAAAGGGTATATTGATTTAATATAATATGGTTGCATTACAAGATATCGAACAAAGTCTGCCCCATTCAAGCGCACCCACGCAGCCTTCTGCGCAGTGCACGGCTTTCAGAGACAACAGCAACGATAATAGAAGAACAGGAAGTACAAGTCCAAGTACTGCTTACGCCATCTTCATCCACTGACACGCTCCTGGGAAGTTCCAAGACATCACTTTACCATAAAAGAAGTCATTTGTAAAGGTACTTTTGGACAAGTTGCCAAGGGAACGGCAGTAGGACTTCAAGGGAGGCCTGATACGACTACAGTAGCTATTAGGATGCTTAAATGTGAGCTATGCTCTCACCTCAATATGTACATTTAGTATTGTTTTCTTTGGTTATGTTGATCCTGCTGAAATTGAATGGTGGTTTTAAATGGAATTAAGCTATTTCACAACTTATATTGTTGCTTCAGCATTTTTTATATCATTAAAATCTGCTTTTAACCCTTCACCTAACGCTGCTGAATCGGACAAGAGAGACTTATGGAAGAACTTGAAACAATGAAGAACCTTGAACCACATACTCACTATTTTTGTTGTTTCACAAATCTTTAGGGCTGTCTTCCAGTAAAGTGGACAGCTCACTAGGAGTTATCGTATGGTACCTATGCCACCAAAAGAGACGTGTAGGTACAACTGATCATATCCTTTAGAGATAACATCTATTGAACAAGTGGTGCACATAGAGCTATGGGTGCACGCGGAAAGTTTGGATAGCACAAGAGGAGCTTTAGAGTTCCTTTAGGTGCATTCTAGCGTCTTGAACAACTAATTATAACATTAGGAATAACATAGGAAATACGAATAACTGGAAATACGAATAAAATGATGAAAGTGGACATTTACCTGATGAGTTAGGATTACCACGAAACAGCACGAGAACGTAACGTTACATGTATTTGTAAACTCGAGCGAACCCCTTGCATTTGCATTACCCGTACAAAGGAGCACGAAGGTCAAACTATTTTAGGATAGCTGCGCAGACTAGGACTAAGCAAGGAGTTTCTACAGTCTTCAACCAGCTATTTCACTCATGTTTCCTTGCCTCTTGGCAGATGGAGTTATGGAGTTGTCCTTTACGAGATCTGCACCATAGGTAACATCTAATGGAAATGTACGATTGTGTTCATCCATATATTTGAAATATCCCACGTCTACGCTACCAAGCTTGAGCAGGGAAATGCATATAAGAGAACGAAAACTTACAAATAAACTCGCAATAAAGAAAACGACTAACGTGCATATCTTTACAGGCATTAGGAAGCGCGAAGCTGCTTCTAAAAAGTGTACATAAGCATTATTGATCCTCAGAACTAAATTTACCCAGAAAACTTAGCAAATTCTTCAATATAAGTTACGTAACATTACGCAACGATATAAACATCAGCCACAAATAAACAATACAACGAATGAAACATACAAACACTTACAGGTAATTAACACGTAAACACAAAACACTCGGCAAACGGTATGATACCAGGTTTCAAGATAACGAATGCATTCTGTTAAGTTGCATAAACCCTACGCCATCAAATGACGTGGGTGGTGCTTTCAGTGATGGTCGTTGTTCGACACATTTCCATTCTGATTGTCTTGTTTTTTTCTCTTTCAGGCGGTTCACCTTACCCAAGAATGAATGGAAAAAAAATTGCAAACTTACTTGAAGAGGGATAGAGAATGCCTAAACCACAACACGTGGATGATGGATTGTAAGATTTTATTGACTCTTTCCCCTTCATTTCGACAGGAAATATTTTATAAACTCTCACACATATATTATGCTTGTTGTTCGCAAGATCATTTGATATCACATTCCATATGAACATCACTAAGTATCAGATCATGATGAGATGCTGGCAAAATGACCCGGATGAAAAAGACCAGCTTTCATTGAAATGAAAACCCAGCTTAAAGACTTTGAAACTCAACACAAGGTAAGGAAAGTGATGAACATGGAAATTTCCTTTTATATGAGAGTGAATTAAGGTTTGGCTACTTATCGTCTCTAAATTAACAGTTTGTCACTCAGACGGCCAAATAATATATAGTCATCTCTTCCAATTTGTGGGACGGTTGGATTGCTTCTTCTTGTTATGTCACCGGAGCTTACACTCCACAAATATTAGCGTATAGTATGTAAGAGGCAAAATGAAATGTCCCCATAACAAAAAAAAAAACCTTTATGGTCACGATATTAAAGATGACGAGATTATTTCAAAACTGCGTTTAGACGCACGAAAAGTGGTGGATGATACCTCCTGGTATCTTATTAGGCGGAAAAAGCGGACAGATGATGTGGATAACTGCATATAATGTAAAGGGGGAAGAACACACTCAGTTCAGTAATTATATTGATTTCTTTTTCACGTTAGAGACTGATCGACATGAGAATGTACGACAAGTAGTTGTATGCGAACGTCGAAGATTTGATCGTTTAGTGAGGTACACGTCCTCAGTGTTTGATTGGTTTGAACACATAGCTGCCTCCCCGCAAAGATGCAAGCGTATTTAGCAACTAGAAAATTATAAGCAACTTGGTGCGTAGTTTCAGGTCCAGAATCGGTGTACATTTGGAGAAATTTAGACAAACGTTTTCCCTGTTCTACCGTATAGCTTAAATGACCGAAAATGTACCGCAATAAATAATCGGTTAGTTTGTTTACATTGTCTTTCAGGAAAAATTGAATGCATAAGAGTAAAGAGGAATGATGTCATTATGCATGGTAGAAGTACCAATTGTGGCGATTTTTTTGCTATGAAAATGGTGCTCTAGGCCGTGAACAAGCAGCCGTTGTTACCATGAAAACAAAATGTTGCAACCTTAAAAACTACGTTTATGTGCATTTTCCTTAAATGCCTAATTGCATGCAACACTTTAAGGGGTGAATGATTTTCCTTTTGCAAGTTATTTGATTCTGACACAGACTAGTTCTTTATCTGGTTATACATCATCAGACTGCCAAATTAGAATTAGCTGGACATGGGTGATGCTCTTAGCAGATCAGGAATCATCCTCGTTCCTTGATCCTCCCTATTCCTCGCTCTCTCGAAGAACCTGATGTAAAATGGCAGTTTCCACAAGCTTAAATAACTAATTTACCGTCCACGCGTGTTCTTCATTCCACCAGTTTTACAAATGTTTTAAAAACACGAGTAGACCTGTGACTTGACTTTTCTTAGGGCAATTTCTTTCTTAGACGGATGGATAGATACGGGTTTAACTGAAACAGTACAGCTACAGGCTGAATTACGTTTAGTTTTACCACAAGATTGATAGAACTGGCTGTTTTGATGAAGAGCTTTGCTTTGCGTGACATTTCGCATGACGTTTATTATTAATTTTGGTAGTTTAATATTATACTTTTGTACACAATATGAAAGTATTAATTGACATTGCAATCTGAGAAGTTCGACGTAGGGATCCGTTTTCAGTTTAGTTTAACACTTGTCGGTACCGGAATAGCTTTCCCGTTTTTTAGAGGCTTATGTCGTAATTTGTACTCTGGAATCACGTCACGAAGTGTGTCAGCTTTAAAGTTTGTGTTTACCGTTTTGTAAGGCTTTGTTTCTTTAAGTTAGTTCCTTCAATTTCTGTTGGTATGATTTATGTAATAGACCGCATGTGATTAACAATTGTGTAATTGACCGCGTGGTTTATCCAGCTAAATTTGTTCGTGTTTCTTGATAGATGTGATGAGAAAGTGTACCAGGAGCCAGAAGTGGTGGTTAACCGATTCGGCTGAAACTTGGCACAAAAGTTGAGTGTGATAAGATATTTCGAAAGCCACTTTGGCTCACTTCTCTGACAGTTTGTTCTGAAGTTTCAAGGTGGGTCCTATTTGTGGTCTGTGGAGCACCAAAATTCATCCTTCTAGTTGGCATTTTGAAAGTGCTCTAAAACTCCATTGGTAAATTGTGCTGCCAAACGAATTTGACCACGAACTCTAGTATAGTGGACCTTTTATTTCATAAATATAACTTTGTTCTCAAGTGATTAGACAGAGAGGGGCCTAGGGCTAAAGTTAGGTCAAATTTGAGGCCAAAATCATTACCCAAAATTGCCATTTTTCAAAAAACCATTACATTCACATGCCTTCTTGCATAGCTTTCATACCAAATCGAGTATGTACTTTAGTGACCCATTTATCAAAATCAGTTGAGAAAAATTTGGCTTATTAAGGTTTGTTAGGTTTTTGAAACAAACTCTCCATGCCCCTCTAAGGCCAAGCAAAATGGAGTTTTGAGCATAATTCATGCTATTGACAGACAAATTCTTGACATAAGGTCTTTATTTTGTATTTGGTAAGTGAAAATGAAACACTAAAGCCAATCCAGTGTCATTATCTAGAAATACCTCGACTTATAGCTTACAAATGCTTTAAGAGGGCCTCTGATTAGCGCTACATACACCCGGGTTCAGCAAATAAAGGTAATTTTTTCTTTTTGAAAAGCTAGCACCCATCATTTAGCACAAATGGTGATGTCCTCACCAAGATATGACAATCTTTTTCTAGATATGCTTCAATTTCCTCTGATTTATATTTTTCAGGTCATACTTCCATACATACTATACTCACAAGTATGCAAAGTCTCTCTATTTTGTCAGACCCATTTATTGATGCAATATGAAGAGAGCTTAACGAAAACGACCGTTAACAGAAGATCTATGGTTAAACTTTTGATAGCCTTGCTAGCTCTAGTAAATACGCATGATAGCATCAGTAAAAGAGCAGGATGATACATACAAGTTGTAGTGAGTAGCGTCCAGGTGACTTGTGATCCATCCGATTTCCCTAGTAGGTTAAAGCTTAATAAATCAAATCATCCGGCAGTAGATAAGAAATCCCCAGTTAGAAGAGCTGGAAAACAAATATTTTGTCTTGCAGTTTACGTGAAACATGCCACTCGACACCTCGAGATGTGATTGTTATTATATCGACTAGCCCACCATATTGGACGTGAGAGTGAGAGGAATGGACCTAGTCGAGGAGTCGCGCAGCCTTCACTGAGTTTTGAGTAACGCGAGTTTGTCGACCATCGCTTGTGGTAATCACAGGAATTGGCTAACTGTAGAAGAGGTTCATAATACGAGGGCTTAGGATTGGCACTACCTATAATTTCAACGTCGGAAAACTCGCATGATGACAGTAGTTGACTGAGCTTTTGCTTTTGCAACACCTTGACTAATCTTCCCTTGGCAGAGAGTTTAAAGTTGAAATCTTCATACAAAAGAGAATTGGAAAACAAACAAACTATTTCTGTAACAAGTGTCCTAAACCCTCTTCTTTGGGAAAAAAATTTAAGGAAAATTTTTTAGGGCGGGAAGTTGAGAGGACCGCTCTTAGCGAGAGTGGCACTTGAAAAGCCATCTGCTACATTTATTGGCGTGTATGAGCCCTTTCATATATTTTCAACTACCTGTACTTGTAGCTTTGGTAACATCCGGTCTTCCTCTCGCCCGCACCCACCTGACCCCTTGTACTTGCGTTTTAACCAAGCAGTCATGTCATCGCAAGACAACAAAGGAGTAAGTAAGTAAGGACTCTATTTATAGAGGGGGACACGTAACAGCTGTATAGCTGACAAACCTGTGGCCCTCTAACTATATTATACAACATTACAAAAAACTGATAAATAAATAAATATATAGATAATTACATGTGGCCCTATAACTAAATCATACAACATTACAAAAAACTGATAAATAAATAAATATATAGATAATTACATGTGGCCCTATAACTAAATCATACAACATTACAAAAAACTGATAAATAAATAAATAAATATATAGATAACTACAAAATTCTATGATAGAAATAGCAGGATAGATTAAAAATATTCAGAAAGATAAAATTAATTTATAAAAAATTAAAATTAGATAATGTACTATTGCTTAATATTGTTTCAAAGTTGTCCAGGTTTTTATATGAGCTTATAAGATGCTCTTTCACAGCTGTTTTGAATAGTTTTACACTAGGCTTATTTTTGATATCATGGGGAAGGCTGTTCCATAACTTAACTGCGTCAACACTAAATGTCTTGCCACCATCGTTATTTCTTAAGTATTTGGGACACACTAAATTTAAATTGCCATGTCTAGTAGATCTATTATGTACAAAACTTTTTGTCTTGAGCAAGTCTCTGATGTAAATCGGAACATCGCCTTTAAGGCTCTTAGAAATCATTGTACATTTACTTAATTTGATTTCATCAAAAAAGAGCAACCAGTATAGTTTACTAAAGTTTACAACTCTTCTAGAATAAGAATCTACTCCAAGAATTACTCGGGCAGCCCTTTTCTGTAGCCTTAGGAGACAGTGGAGTTCTTTAGCGTCGCAGATATTCCAAACCATGCTCCCGTACATAAGGACGGGTTTAATCAAGGCGTTATAGTGTAAGAGTCTTTCCTTTATTGGAAGGTATCTCTTTATCTTTTTCACTAAACCAATACGCTGAGAAAGCTTGGCCTTTAGGCTAGAAATGTGGTCACTAAATGTAAGATCTTGATCGAGTGTTACATCTAAAACACATTTCAATTAAAATAATTTTTTCTGCACTTGTAACGCATTTTCTTTGCAATTAGCATGCAACTGAAGAGTTTAGAAAATAAATGCGAAACAGAGCATAAATATTTCACTAAGTTAGCATCTAATATGTAAACTGAGGACAAAAATCTTGAGTTTAGAACATATTTATGTAATTGCAAAGAAAAATTGCTAAATGGCATTTTTGTCCACTTTGGCGCCTCATATCTTGAAAGCTTTGGATGATGATGATCACCAAACCACTTTAGTCACTGAGTACAAGGCAACTTATCATATAGCTGGCAGCGCGTGCAGGCAATATGAAGCGAATCATGTCTTCTTATTGGCCGCTCAAGCAATCAGGATGGGCCCATCTTTCCCGCTCGGGTTTGCCAGGTTTGATCCTGCGCAAGAAAAAGAGTACGTGGGACG
>NC_142525.1:20479815-20509815 GCF_964205215.1 Stylophora pistillata | reverse complement strand
ATAAGTCCAATCCCCAATTTGAAAAAATGCCAATTTTTTTTTGCGGATCGCCAAATTCTGCCAATCATTAAAGGACTCGATGTCCTGCCTCGGAGGCCTTCAAATTTTAGCAAAGAAAACAATCAACTTTTTTAACCATTGTTACAAGAGAATATTCTCCTGCCTGTAACGTTGTGCTAGACAGATCTGAATAAAATTTCATCGGGAAAAATACTTTACTCCGCTAGTCTAGTTCGGTACGCAATGGCAGGATTTTCCTCGTCTATCTGATCACTTTCTACTTTCCAGGGAAATAAAGTATTTGAGCGCCCTTATTGGAATGTATGTGACTAGTACCCTGGATCCAGTTACTGGTAGCAATTTCGAAAAATATTTTAATTAGAAAATTGGAAAATATTTTGATAATTAAAGCGACCCAGCCTTCACATACGAAAATACGCCACTCGGTTCCTGGATGTTGTGGTCCTACTGGTTCTACGAGCGTTTTAGTTTCTGGAAAAACACTCCCATCCATATTGTAAATAGAGATTATTCCATGGAAAGTATGCACGAAAGATTTTCACTCAGGAATTGCAATGCATCAAAAAAGCGAACGAGTGAGCGCAGCGACCGGGTGAGTGAATGAAAATCGTTCAAGCACTTTCCATGGTATGATATTTCTATTTATTATATAGAATAACTTGGATATATCAACAAAGTTGAAGTGGTAAATTGGCCACCATAACGATTACAAAAGCTGACGTTTCGAGCGTTAGCCTTTCGTCGAGCGTTAGCCCTTCTTCGAGCGTTAGCCCTTCGTCGGAGCTTCGTCAGCTTTTGTAATCGTTACGGTGGCCAATTTACCACTTCAACTTTGTTGATATATCCAAGTTATTTCGTTACTCCCATCGACGCAGCCCCAAACAGTTTCTTTCGAAACTATCAGCCTTTATTTATTATATAGATACTGATGAAATACCAGGATTTCTCCTTTTACTAAAAAATGATATCTTCACCGCGCGCAGTGAAGATACTATTTTTATCTTTCACGTGTGAGGATATTGATGTGGCCATGGTTACCAACATAATTACCAATTGCTGTTTCGAAAATGAATAAAAAAATTTGTCTTTTACGTGGAAATTTCATCAGTATCTATATAATAAACAGAACATTACATGGCCGCTTGGGGATACGAATTTTATCTTCGAGTGCTGAAAGTATCTCTCACGAGTGAGCTGCGCTCACTCTTTCAGCACTCGAAGATAAAATTCGTATCCCCAAGCGGCCATGTAATATCCTCTATTTCATACATACTGAGATTTAGACTGTGAAGTACGAAGCGAACGACTGTGAAAATTCATCGTTCGTCCAATCAGAGACTCGAGCAATATTAATTCAGTGTGGATCTCAATGTGAATGAAATAAATTTTCAATTTTCGGACGCCTTTCCAACTGCTCCGTCCTTTTGCTGTCCATTTCCCTGCTTGGAGTCTTGAACAAGGAAAACAGGCAGAGTCAACCATTGGCTAACTCTCCCAAGTTTACAGAAGAACGCCGAAATGGCTGGAAAACATCTCCTAGTCATGGAAAAGCTTCGTTTAGTGAGTCCGATTTCGCTGGCTGTTCGGAAAACTACGGATGCTGTTTGTTAATTTAACAATGGATTCATTTACCTATTGTCATCTGAGGTGTGGGTTAGTTCAAGTGACACTACCATTGTTTGGGTTTGGTATGTTGACAGGAATGTTTTTCCTTGTGAGTGGCATTCACGGTCAAGAGGCACAGACGCCCGTGCACATATTATGCGAATTCATGCGCAACGTTCCATCTTCCACTAATGGACGATCTTGTATTCAAGCTTAATCCTGCTCCCTTGGGGTACACGATACCGACACTAGTTTCTATATAATGATTCTAGGCACACTAATGGGAAAAACGGACGGAAACCCCAGAATTTGAGCCGCCAAAACATTTTACGGATCACTGACAACCTCATCGCAATACGTCGCGTGGCTGGAAAAACCAACCTTCAAAACCAAATGGTAGTTTGTAATCTTAATGCTCGCTCGATAAGAAATAAAACAGCTGTAATCTTTGATTGCATATCCGATCATAATGTTGACTTGATGGCTTTGATAGAGCACTGGCTTAAACCAAAGGATTCTGCTGTGAAAGCTGAAGTATGCCCTGATGGCTACAGTATTCTCATTCACCCAAGATTAGATCGTCGTGGCGGGGGTACTGGGTTACTCTTCCGTGACTCGTATGATGTATCTATGATTAACTCAGGAGTCAGCGAACGAGGATCGTTTGAGCATTCGGAGTGGCTCGTGAAGGCACCTTCTCACAATCTGCGGGTCATAGTCATATACATACCACCTTATTCGGAGGATCATCGCGTTCCGATTAGTGACTTTCTATCGGAGTTTCCCGAATACCTTGAAACACAACTGTTATGCAAGGAACTCTTGTTTATAACCGGCAACTTTAATATTCATGTCGATGACCTTCAGGACTCTGACGCCAGAAAGTTCTTGGAGATGCTAGAAGCCTTGGGATTGGAGCAACAGGTAGACCAACCTACACATAGGGATGGGCACATACTCGATCTAACCATCACGCGCATGTCCGAGAGTCTGGTCAGCTGTAAACCCGTGGTTGACCAATTCATATCGGACCATGCCACTGTGCGATGTCGGCTTGTGCCACCCAGGCCTTGTCTCCTGGTTAATACCATCAACTATCGGAAAATCAAGTCTTTTGACACGGACCAACTGAAAGAAGACATACAGCGGACTTCCCTCTACGCAAAAGAAGAACCAGCTGCTGCCGATGACTTGAACGACTATGCAAGAGAGTAAAACACCACCCTCTCCGAGCCCCTTGATATTCATGTGCCGGAAAAGACAAGGACTCGGGTTATTCGTCCAGTAGTTCCGTGGTATAACGAAGATATTGATCAGGCTAAGCGCGCCCGCAGAAGAGCTGAACGCAAATGGGGGAGAACGAGACTTGCATTAGATTTGGCGGATTACAAAGAGAAACGAAATCATGCCAGAAATCTCACGAATAAAGCCGGAAAAGAATTCTATGCTCAGTTCGTAGAGGAGAATAGCTCACATCAGAGAAAGCTGTTTAATGCCGCAAATAAGCTGCTGGGAGAGCGCAAACAGTTACGCTTCCCTGAGCACGCAAACAAAACCGTGTTGGCGAACGATATTGGAAGGTATTTCGTACGTAAAATAGAGCGCATTCGCACAGACATTGACTCTATCAATCTACAACCACAAGATCAGGACCTTGTACCTCATGACAGTGTTACGGACACTACGCCACACTCTTTTAACAGCCTAAGTGAGCGTAATGTTAGTGACTTGATTAAAAATTCTGTTAAGAAGACTTGCTTCTTAGACCCGATGCCAACTTGTCTGATCCAGGATTTACTTGACTTGTTACTGCCAGTAATAACCAAACTGGTCAACACATCCCTGTCTAAGGGGCACTTCCCAGATGAGTGGAGGGAAGCTGTAGTTAACCCCCTACTTAAAAAAGGTGCGAAAGACCCTGGTCACAAAAACCTACGACCAGCGAGTAATTTGCAATTTGTTTCAAAGATTACTGAGAGAGCGGTTTTCAACCAGATTTATGCCCACGTAAGGGATAACGGACCCTTCCCAGAATTACAATCTGCGTACAGAAGAGCACATAGAACAGAGACGGCACTGTAAAAAATTATCAATGACATTCTACTAAATATGAACCGCCAACATGTGTCTTTGTTAGTTCTCCTGGACTTAAGTGTGGCATTCGACGCGGTGGGCCATAATATCCTTCTTCACCGTCTAGAGACCTCGTTTGGCGTCACCGGCGTTGCTTTCAAATGGTTCGGTTCTTCTCTATCTGGTCGGACCCAGCGAGCTATTGTGGACGGGAAACTGTCAGAGAGATGCCACCTGTCGTCTGGTGTGCCACAGGGATCATGCCTCGGTCCTCTTTAATTCTCTGTTTATGCTAGCAAGCTCTTCGACGTAATAAAGACTCACCTGCCCCACGCCCATGCATATGCTGACGACACTCGATTGTACCTCTCATACAAACCGGACAGTGAAGTTTGTGAGACGAACGCCAGGTGTGCCATGGAGCAGCGCATCACGGCTGTAAGAGCGTGGATGGTTGCTGATAATTAAGCTCAAGCTTAACGAAGACAAGACCGAGTTCATACTAATTGGGACCCGCCAACAGCTCTCCAAAGTACAAACTGATAGTCTCTTTGTTGCCAATACTGCCGTGTCGTCTGTAAGCGAAGCTAGAAATCTCGGCGTTTGGTTTGACTCTAAGTTTCAATTTCAAACACATATTAACAAGACATGACAGTCAGCGTTTTACTATATCAATGATATAAGACGTATACGTAAATTTTTATTATTTGAAGCTGCAAAGACGTTACTTCATGCATTAGCCATCAGCCGCCTGGATTATTGCAATTCAGTCCTGTATAGTATACCGGCTATCTAAACGAAGAAACTACAATGCGTGCAATACGCGGCCGCGAGACTTCTCACAAACACACCATACTGCGCGCATATCACACCTGTCATGGTGGACCTCCACTGGCTGCCTGTAAAATTTACAATAATTTTTAAAGTTATTTTATTCACCTTTAAAGCTGTACATGGTCTTGCACCTGCATACATTACTCGTCTTTTATCTCCTAAACAGTCTAGTCATAACCTTAGGTCTATTGGTAACCACACTCTTGCAAGGCCCAAAATCAAATCAGCCAAGATGACTGGAGAGAGAGCCTTTGCGGTTGCTGCTCCAGCCTTATGGAATGTATTGCCACCCAGTCTTAGGAATATTGTCAGTATTACTTTATTCAAGAGACAATTCAAGACACATCTTTTTAGGGAAGCATATTTTTAGATATTATACAGTTTTTATCTATCCGACAATTTATTATTATATTACATTGTTAGTTAGCCGCATCTGTCAGATCTATCTACTATATAAACTGTTTTATTACACGACTCGGGCAGTCAGAGGGCCAATAACTAAAATCAACCAATCAAAATGCTCTATTGCCGGTCCGATATTCTCTAAGTATTGGACCGGGCACTGTCCCGAATGGTCCCGAATGATACCGCACTTGTGTCCCTTCGAACTTCAGTCGTATAATAAATCTCTTATTAACCAAGCTTGCTCGGGGCCGTACTGAAAGAATATCGGCCCTCGGTCTTTTTTGTACGGACCTCGCTGCGCTCGGTCCGTACTGTCAAGACCTCGGGCCGATATTTTCCCAGTACCGCCCTCGCGCTTGGTTAAAAAGATATATATATTAAGTACTATATAAAATGTAATAATAATATCATTTACTGTAAATAATATTTTCATAGTCAGTTTTCCTCTTCAACTTGTAAAGCGCATTGGATCATATAATGAATTTTGCGCTATAGAAATAATAAAATCATTATTTTTATTTTTATTATTATAATCAAAATGGTGCGAGGTTGATCCTAGAGAACCGAATTATTGTGATTATTATTGTTGTTGTCATCATCGTTACTAACCGAAGCGTGTATCCAATAGCATTTCTTAGATTTTTATCAGACATTTTAAGTCTTTTAACATGATTTACAGACAGAGTTGGACGACACGAAGTCTTATGACTAATTAATTAATAAAATTACAATTTTCAAGAAAAGAAAAATACGCGAAGTTTACAAAGGTCAATTTGGTTGATTTAAACTACAACTTTAAATGTGATTAGCTTATTGAACTGTCCGATAACAAACTGCCCGATAACAAACTGTCCGATAACAAACTGAACAAAGGAGATGCAAAATTTGAAACAACTCTCAATTGCTTTCACGGGGAAGGTAACTCCCTGTTTTGCCTCAGTATTTAGCCAGTCAGAGTGTGCATTCTTTCGTTCATCAACCAAAGCCATATAATTACAGCAGTATTTTAGCCAGAATAATTGTAAGACGTTGTTTGATTGTTACTACGTTGAGCCTAATGAAACCAATCAATTTAGGTCCTGAAAAAAAAAAGTGCTCAAGTAACGACGGGATGTTAATAACATTAATTGGAGTTCTTGGCTTCATAATCCTTTTTCTGATAGTTTACTTAATCTGGCTACACAGGAGAGGTGAGTAACAATTTCATTACATATGGTAGAAGGGTGGGGCAAGCTCCATCATGAAGCAAGACAAAACATTTTTAGCTCTGCCACATGGATTTAACTTCTTTTTCCCTTTTTCTTCCTATTAGGTGCACTAGTGAAACAAAGGTAAGAACTTCGTTTCTTGATATTAATATTGCTACTGTGCACATCATTTATGAGTTTCGTTCCACATTATAAATAGCCTTTCAGTACCTGTCCATTACTTCAAGGACTTACGACTGTTTATATGGAAAGTCCAACATATTTTTGCTATCTCCTCGGTACTTCGAAATAAACCATGCCTCCAAGCTCAAAATGTCGTCTGCTTTCATTCGACAAACAAAGCATGGAAACTTTTGTCTCTCGCTTTTTTATCAATCATTCGAGGTATTTCTTTTTTACTCTTATGTTGAGCGAAATCCTGGCCCTCAAATGCATTCACAGTGGCTTTTATGCGCCAAAGTCTTCACTTTAATTGTCTTTTCAAAGAATTTTTTCACGATTAGATTTTCTTTTAAGCGAGAGATGAGTTTTAAGTTACTCACATTGTCAGCCACGTGTAAGAGTCGCCATGTCACTTTTGCCGACTTGCAGTAAATTTTAAATCCTCCCTGGCGCTACTTCCGTGACCACCCATGTCTTGTGATCCACTGAAGCTTTTTGCCGCTAGAAGGAAGTTGCTTAATCAAGCTAAGCGAGGGAGTCACGATATGCAGAACACTGTAACAGGTTGACAATTGACGGTGAATTTGGGGCTTTATTTAAAGAAAAAAATCTGGTTCACTCTGAATTAGACGCAGTCACAGTTCATAACAATACCTCAGCTCCTCCGACTGATCCCTCCAATCCTCATCCTTCTCAAGATTTTTTTCTTACTCTGACCTCCTAAGTGAGGCTAGGACACTTGCGTGTGGTGTTACAGTAAGTCCTTCTCTCGAAATTTTGTCCTGATGAAAGTCGCAATGGAATGTACAGATGAACTCGAGCCCTAGTTAACTGTTATTATTAACTAGTCCATGCAGTCTGGCGTCTCACAAGATGTGTGGGTGGAGACTTTTGGAATTCCTACTCTAAGAAATCTGGATCTGACATTACTTCTGAATAACATTTTCCATTTTCCATAGTAATCTTCAACAGCATCGGATCAGCTTCCGTCACAACTCTTTAAGAATAATCTCTTTCAAAGGCTTCAGTTTGCTGGAATATACAGGCTTCAGTTTTCTGGCAATACAAGCTCAACTCAAAATTAAGAACGACATTTCCATGAACATGGACAACATACTACGCCTCTTATCTCTGTCGACCTTACTGCCGGCTGTGACACGGGGACCATCAAACTCTCCATTGTCACCATCATAATTATTATCATTCTCATTATTATTATTGTCGTAATTACTAATCATAATCATTATTAGTGTAAGCATTACAATCATTATTTTTCTTAATTGTACGACCTGTGAAGATGAAAGGAGTGCTCACAACGTAAGTTATGACGCAGAAATCATGATCACGTTGGTTTGGGGAGAAAGTGTGTGATATTACTTTACGCCTGCTCTCTTCAGTAGAATAAACACTAGCAATCTGTTAAAGAGATAAAGGCTGATAGGAGATAACCAGGGTTTTTACAAAAACGCGTAAAACTGGCAGTTTAAATGGTTTGTAAACACCATGTAATTGCGGAGACCTTCAACCAGGTAGGGACTCTGTCCTAGGATGAGGTCAAGCTACTCGCCGGATTGGCTCTCGGTTGTCTTGTGTATTCATAGATAACCAAAAGGTCAACTTCTTGTTAAGAATCGTTCCCTTGCTAATTTTTCCCGTGCTGTTTTTTCTGTCTTATTTCTCAATGTCTTATTTCCTATTCAGCAGTGAGGAAGATAAGCGTGACGACAATTTTTCCGAGTATATGTATGTCCGCTACCAATAGATTCTCCCTACTTTGGGTTACAGTTTTGAGTTTTGGCGTCGATGTTGGAAATCTCGTTCAATCCATTAGACATGATCGTTTTCGATAATTGAGAACGTACTGGTTGTTGATTTTAGTTATAAAAGTAGGTCTGATAAAGATGAGTAAACTGTTGTTATTACCTAATATGAGATGTTTTTGAGATTTATGAAAGACTTATTTATTACAGACTTATTTAATAAGTAGTGAAAGCGTATATTAATTTAATAGAATATGGCCGCATTACACGATATCGAAAAAAGTCTGCCCCATTCAAGCACACCCACACAGCCTTCTGCGGAATGCATGGATCTCAGAGAAGTCAGCAAAGATAATAGAAGAACAAAAACTACAAGTCTAAGTACTCATTACGCCCCTCTTCACCCCCTGACATGCTCCTGGGAAGTTCCAAGACATCACGTGACCATTGAAAAAGTCATTGGTAAAGGGGCTTTTGGACAAGTTGCCAAGGGAACGGCAGTAGGACTTAGAGGGAGGCCTGATACGACTACAGTAGCTATTAAGATGCTTAAATGTGAGCGATGTTCTGACCTCAACATATAGAATTCGTATTGTCTTCTTTGGTTATGTTGATCCTGATAAAATTGAAAGATTGGTTTTAAATGGAATTTGTCCTAGTTCTAAGTTTTCTTTGGCCATTTGCTATTTCACAACCTATATTGTTGCTTCGGCATTTTTTATATCATTAAAATTTGCTTTTAATTCTGCAGCTAACGCTGCTGAATCGGACAAGAAATATATGATGAAAGAACTTGAAACGATGAAGAACCTTAAACCACATCCTCACGTCATCAAACTTCTGGGATGTGTTACTGAATCTGGTATGTTTTAGTTGTGTGTTTTAATGATGCCATACACATTTTCCTTGCGATTTTATCCGTAAGAATATCTCGTGAAAACTTTTTCTGTGTGTGTATGTGTGTTTGCATAGGAACCCCTCTTATTGATTGAATATGTTCCTTTTGGAGATCTGCTGGGTTACCTGAGAAAAAGCCGTGGATTAAATGGCACTTACTGTAAAGACCCGGATATCAAACCACAAACAAATCTGACGTCACAACAGCTGATAAGTTTGCTTGGCAAATCGCAGATGGGATGAGTTACCTGTCCTCAAAATCTGTAAGTTAAAAATACAAAAGATAAATTAATTCTGAATCTTCCTACTGAGGTATACCGTCATGTTTATTTTATTTTTTCTTAAATACTATGCCATATCTTAAAAAGAATACGCCTCATAGGTGTTAGCAAAATTCTTTGCGTCTGATCTATGGCTCTTTACTCGGGCTTCCGTGGGAAACCCCGAGTCTGAAAATGCAAGCCGTTTTGATCGCCAGAAGGGGGTCATGGTCCCAGGCGTTCCTTGCGTAAACCACGGAAAGTGGGCATGAGAGTGCGACAACTATCGTGAACTCGTTCTTCGTAAACAACGCAATTTAGAATGTTGTGTTTTGTGAAGACCGCTTTGCAAAGACTCCTGTCTTATAAGCGCATCGCACATGCAAATGCACACGCCGTTCGTGGTAGGCCCACGCTAAATGATGTCGAGTGTTATCGGAATGGGCCGGCCCTCGAAGTTCATTGCTTGAAAGCTAGCCAAATGTGGCATGTGGAAAGGTCATACTAGTTCTCACGAGATAACAAATGAGCTATATGTGAGTTCAAACCACGAAAATACTGACAAAACTGAGAGGGCCGATTTAACGACAAACTATGATGCTGAGACGAACACCTCACTTGCTGAAAAAAATCAAGAATGTTTGTGAACACAACTTCGAAGGTGGCGCTAAGAACAGCGAATTGGATAAGGTACTGACAGAAGAAACTTAGATAGTAAGGTTAAATATATAAGCTTAGCTCTTCCGTAAAATATCCTGTTTCTGTTACTGGTTTTTATTGGGTTCAATACTTGTAAAGTACGATTCGGTATTTCGTACATAATCACTATTAACGTACAATTGGTTCATGCGTTAGCGCGCGTTAATCTAGACTTGAAGCACGCGGGAAGTTTGGAGAGCACGATAGATGCCTAAGAGTTGTTCGAGGCGCAGCCGAGAGCAACTCTAGTTTTCCAAACTTCCCAAGTGCTTCAAGTCTCGATGAACGCACAGCTGACACATAAAGTAATTGTTTTGTAACATTTTCAACGCTGTAGTTTATGTATAAAAGGCAGAAATTCCCTCTCCTACGCTTCAATCCATTTATTTTGTTTCGGAAAAGTATTTCGCTATACTTCAATGATCTTGTCTTAGATTGGTCAAAAACTGACAGGTGAATTCATGGGTGGAAATGAAGTTAGAGTTGCGAAACGAGATGAAACCGTTGATTGTTTTGCTTTCCCTTTCTCTGGGTTCTTTCTAAGAAATTAAAAAATCCATTCCCAAAGAAAAAGTAGGCAGATCTTCATCAGTGTGTACGCTTTTTGCCATGTCTATTTCAACTTTTTCGCGGAAGTTTTTCCGTTTTTTACTGAAAAATGCTGAATTCACTCGCAAGAAAAACATTTTTTCGCTAGGAATTTGTTTGCTGAAGTCACCAGCGTGCACAATGGAAAATTGAAGCACGCTCGCGTAATTGAATTTGATTGCACGGATTCACAAGCTATGTTTAAAAGAAGCCCGAGTGAACGCTCCTCGAGCGTCTAGTTCTTCAGGGAGTACCATCTCATTTTCATTTAAAAATTGCAGTGGTCAATTTTCATTCAAATTGCAACAATACCAGTACTTTTAAAATGTTACTACCTGGGGAATAAAAAACACGCACACTAATATTTAACAATTATTCGCCGAAGGCGAGGTGAATATCGTCGAATTATTCGACAATATTATTCGACAATATTCACCGAACCTGAGGCGAATAATTGTTTTAGTATAATTTCAGAGCTGAACAACAGAGAAATTTCTAAAATCATAACATTTTAGTAACATTTATTAACATTTTAGTTTAACATTTTATGCGCGGAGCGGTTTATATAGCGTCATATAAGGAACCGCTCGACCAATCAGATTGCTGGAAACTCTTTGTTCAGCTCTGAAATTATACTAAATAGATTTAGCCAAGCCTAAAAGCGGAGCTCCCAAGTTCGTGATATTAATGATGACACAAAAGATGTGCAATTGCCAAGACTCGCTGAGACACCCCTCCTTTCGTTTTGATAGTCTCCCCTACCCTACCCGTGCAATCTGAAGGCACGTACGTACCTACGTACGCTCGGTCAGTCACGTGACAACCAAACGAAAACAGGGTTGACCATATTCCATGGGTATGGGCCTCTGCCCCACGCGCGAAAAGCGCGCGTGGGAGCCCCGCTATTAATTGTTCCGTAAATGAAGCTTTCTTTGTTAGTTCTTATCTCCTATAGTTACTAATTCTCGCTTTCGTGTCATTTCTTCTTTAACAATCCATTGCTTTAAATCATCCACCGAGACCTTGCAGCCCGTAATGTATTGGTTGGACACAATGAAAAGTGTAAAGTGACAGACTTTGGAATGGCCAGAGATGTGCATCAGGAAAATATTTATAAACGAGAAACGAAGGTGACACAAAAATGCGGGTACTCAGTGACATAACAATGTCCTGGACATTGTGTTGTGTTCTTAGGCAAGACACTTTACCCTCACATTGCCTCTCTTCACCCAGGTGTATAAATGGGTACCGGAAAATTTAATGCTGGGGGGTAACCCTGCGATGGACTGGCCTCTCATCCACGGGGGAGTAGAAATACATCTAGTCGCTTCATGCTACAGAAACTGGAGTTAAGCACTGGCCTAATGGACCACTAGACTCGTAAACAGACTTTACCTTTACCCAGTGACATAACATACAGCATAACCACCTTCTTGTGCTAGAGGTGACGTGTTCATAGTTTCGATCTTGAAATCTTTAGATTGGACCTGATAAGAAAGTAAAAGGTACATATACGACTATTATTTTAGCTATTATTGTCTTTGATTTCTTGCTCGCTATTTTTGTTGTGTTTCACAAATCTTTATAAGGGCCGTATTCCAGTGAAGTGGACAGCTTATGAGGCTCTGTTGTATGGTAACTATACCACCAAAAGTGACGTGTGAGTACAACTGATCATATCCCTTAGAGATGACGTCTTTTTAACAAGATGTACACATAGAGCTCTGGGTGCGCGCGGGAGAGAGAGAGCGCAAGAGGAGTAAGAGTTTCTTTAGGTGCATCCGAGGGCAATTCTAGCATCTTGAACAAGTAATTACAACATTAGGAACAACATAGGAAATACGAATAAAATGATGAAAGTGGAGATTTACCTGACGATTTGGGAATACGACGAAACAGCACACGAACGTAACGTTATTTGTTAACTGGAGCGAACCCTTTGTCATTTGCTTAACCCGCACGAAAGAGCGCAAAGGTGAAACTATTTAAGGATTGCCGCGCGGACTGGGACTAGGCAGGGATTGGTTTCTACAGTCTTCCCAGCTATTTCACTCATGTTTGCTTGCCTCTCTGTAGATGGAGTTATGGAATTGTCCTTTAGCATGCATACCTTTACAGGCATCTAGAAAACGAAGAAGCTGCTTCTAAAAAGTGTACATAGACGTTGATCCTCAGGACCTAAATTTATCCACAAAACTTAGCAAATTACTCGACATAAGTTACGTAACATTACGCAGCGATATAAACATCACTCACAGGTACACACTACAACGAATGAAACATACAAACACTTACAGTTAATTAACTTGCAAAAGCAAAACACTCGGGAAACGGCATGATAACAGGTTTCACGAAAACAAATACATTCTGCTAAGGTACATAAACCCTACTCCATCAGATGACATAGATGGTACTTTCAGTGTTGGTCGTTGTTCGACACATTTCTATTCTGATTGTCTTGTTTTTCTCTTTCAGGCGGTTCACCTTACCCACGAATGGATGGCAAAAAAAATGCAAACTTACTTGAAGAGGGATACAGAATGCCTAAACCACAACACGTGGATGATGAATTGTAAACTTTTATTGACTCTTTCCCCTTCATTTCAACAAGAAATATTTTATAAACTCTCACACATAAATTATGCTTGTTGTTCACAAGATCAACTGATATCACATTCCATATGAAAATTACTAGGTATCAGATCATGATGAGATGCTGGCATAATGACCCGGATGAAAGACCAGCTTTCACTGAATTAAGAACCCAGCTTAAAGACATGGAGACTCTACACAAGGTGAGAATTGTGATGAACGTGGCAATTTCCTTCTATATAGGATTGGATTAAGGCTTAGTTACTTATAGTCTCTGAATTAGTAGCTTGTCCTTCAGACGGCCAAATGATATGTAGCCATCTCTTCCAATTTGTGGCAAGTTTGGATTGCTTCTTCTTTTTATGTCACCGGAGCTTACGCTCCACAAATAATAGCGTATATAGTATATAAGAGGCAAAACAAAATGTTTCAAAAACAAAATAAAACCTCTATGGTCATGATATGAAAGATGACGAGATCATTGCAAAACTACATTGAGACGCACAAAAAGTGGTGAATGATGACGCTTTAAATACTTCCTCCTTGTATTTTCTCAGACAGGAAAAGCTGATTGCTGATGTGGATATAATTGCAAATAATGTAAAGGGGAAACACATTCAGTTTCATAATACTATTGAATCCTTTTTCTCCACAGAAGTTGATTGTACGACAAGCAGTTGTATGCAAACGTCGAGGATTTGACAATGTGTTAGTTAGGTACATGTCCACGGTGTTTGATTGCCGAACGGTTTAAACACTCTGCGGCCTCCCTCATAGACTTTGCATATTTAGCAACTTGGTGCTTAGTTTCATTTCCAGAATCGGTGTACTTCAGAAAAATTTAGTTAAACGTTTTCCCTGTTCATCCTGGAGTAAAAATGACCGAAACTGTACGACAATGAACAACAGCTTAGACTCTCAGGAAAAATTGAATGCATTAGAGTAAGGACGAAAGATGTCACTATGTACGGTAGGAGTACCAATTTTTAATTTTGTTTTGAGCTGGAGACACGGAAATAAACATTTTAAATTTCGTGGCGATTTTTTTTATGAAAATGGGGCTCCAAGCGAACATACAGCCGTTGTTACCATGGAAACAAGAAATGCTGTTACCTCCAAAGTTACATTTTTGTGCATTCCCTTGATCTCCTACTGCATGCAAAATTTTAAGGCAGCGAATGATTTTCCTTTTGCAAGTTATTTGATTCTGAGAGAGACCAGTTCTTTATCTGGTTGTACAAAAGTTTATCAACAAAGTCACCAGGGTGCCAAATTAAAATTAGCCGGACATGGGTGATGCTCTTAGTAGACCAGGAATCATCCTCGTTCCTAGTTCCTCCCTCCTCCTTGCTCTAGGAGAATAACCTGATGTAACATGGCAGTTTTGCACAAGCTTAAATAACTGATTTACCTTCCACGCGTGTTCTTCCTTCCACCTGTTTTACAAACATTTTAAAACATTACAAGACGTGTGACTTGATTATGCTTCCAGCAATTTCTTTCTTAGAGGAATAGATAGATACTCTTTTTTTTTCACTGAAACTTCTCGGCCAAATATTTGTTTTAAGAACATCAAATTTCTGCGGGGAAACTATCAGCCGATAGTTCCTCGACAGAAACACTCTATTGTTTAAATAGAAATGTCGCACTTATAATCTGACTAGTAAATATGGCAGTTTGTCAATAATTCCTGTTCTTGCTCTTGTTTTAGAGTTTGAAGTGTATGTGGTAATGTGAACGATGAATAGCTGTATTAAATTTTTTTTTTATATTTTTTAAATGGAAAGATAATAACCGAACAACAATTCTATTTCAGAGTGTGAACTCGCGCCTTTTATTTCATTTTATTTTCCTCCAAAAACAAGCCTGATTTCCTTCTACGAATAGAATTGTTCCATAATCAAACGCGTGACATGCGTAGTACGTTGCACCGTACTTTTCTCCACAATGTCCGTATCTTAATTCTTCCTTTTCCTCCCTTCAGACTCTGAAACCGTTGGCTGAGGGGAAACCTCTCTCTATTTGTCCAAATGTGGGCAACGATCCTCAAAAAAGAAAATTTCACTTGTCGTATTCGCAGACAAATTGCGTCATACGTCGTTTAAAGTCTTCGTCCCGAGTTCGAATGAAAAGAGGGAAAGTTAGTTTTTGAGCGCTTTGAATATTGTAGGTGGTTGTTTCGGAAAATTGTTTCAAGCTGTTAATCATTTCAAAGGGAATTGGTTTGTATATGTTACAGACGTCCATTTCAGTGTTCGCCCTGAATAAGTGTGACCTGCTAGTGAAGAAAGGAACTCAGCGTTGTAGAATGCGAAACTGATAAGCCATCAGGATGTTTAAAGTACTGGGAATGAAGCTTGGAGTATTCATGTTTCTTCTTGGAAGTACGCTCTTTTCATTATGATAAGTTTATTTTTCAAACAAAATTTTATTCGCCTGTGAAACTCACTAACAGCATCACGCTGTCACATTAAAGCATATCATTATGCGGCCAACCAACCTCCAAAGTGAGCATGTAGAGATGAAACAATTCTTAGTGTAATAGAAAAATCCGAGCCCCAGATGGGACTTGAACCCACGACCCTCCGTGATAGATCACGGAGGGTCGTGGGTTCAAGTCCCATCTGGGGCTCGGATTTTTCTATTACACTAAAAATTTTATTCAAACTCGTTTGTGGCTCGAGAGCTCTATTGCATGACGATTAATGAGGGCGATTCCAGAATCCGTCATCGCGCGAAATATGCTAAGAGGGCTAATTCTACTATACGATCAACCTTATTAGCAAGACAGGCTCAAGTTCAACTGAAATTATGGTCTCAACCGGAACTCCGGAGCACGGATTATTGGCAACCGCACCGCATTGCGTTTGTGTACACCTGCGCGTTTCTTTCAAGAATCATTGAAATAATCATTCCCGTTACTTTGTTCATAGGTAATTTACAAGTGGCTGATACCTCGATTTACTTACTTTGTCTTTCTCATACACAATTCCCACTAATTTTGTTGTCAAAATCCATGTTCTTTAAACTCGGAAAATTTCATAAATCTTTGGACAAGGCGAAGAAGAGAATTTTTGTACGGCGTCAGCCAATCGTCTGAACTTGAGGGCGACTGGTCACAAACAATTTTCTGAAAGCGTAAACATAGATAGAAAGTGCTACGTACAGATTTTATTCACTATTAGCGAAACTTTAACGAAGGAGCTCAGTGTTTTGTTCAGTAGACTACGCAGAAGCTATTTGCCTACAAGCAGACTATTCTTTATCATACCTAGTCTCTTTGCACGTTCATAGTTGGTTGAAACAGCGTACTTATCAGAGTACAAATGCAAATTTCAAAACCAGGTAAGGTCAGGTTATTGATGAGAACACTGGGCCTAAACATGCCAAGCACAGAAATTTACGAAACTATAATTTGAACAGGGATGAAAAATACTGGAGAGAAAACGGAGTAGATTAGCCGAGTTTTTGAAGGTTTTCGTAAGCTCAAGCACGGTAGTAAAATTTAAAGACAGCAACTTGACTCGCTAGGTGTAGTTTCGTGTTCAAAAACAAAACAAAACAGGAATGATGGCAGCCTGCTGGCCTGGTGAACTCTTTCAGTTTGTGAACTATTTCAATTTAGGAACTATTTAACAATTTGTTCATGCTTTAGCGTGCACTATCGAGTTATGGAGCACGCGGGAAGTTTTGAGAGCACGAAAGAAGCCTAAGAGTTGCCCGAGGCTATCGCCTCGGGCAACTCTAGCTTCTTGAGTGCTCTCCAAACTTCCCACGAGCTCCATAACTCGATACTGCACAGCTGAAAGCATGAACCAATTGTTTTAGAACATAGCCGGTGGAATTGTGCATCAAATCCGACACGAAAAACGGACAACAATATCAGTTGAAGCGAATCGTGATGGCGCTGATGCCAAGTCTCCTTTTCCGTTGTTTTTCTCTTTTTCTGCCTCATTTAAGAACTCTAGCCCAAGGGAAAAGATCGAAACACTGTCTTCGTTTTCGGACTAGTAGGCCGAGTTTCTGTTTGTATCCATTATTGTCGATAAATTATTATTTTTCCCCGCGCTAACAATGGCCGCTCGCGCGAAAAATAAAATTTCTGGCGAAGCGATTTGCTGACGCTGTCAGCATGCACTATCGGGATTTTGAGCACGCTTATGTATATTGAATTTGATTGCGTGGTTCTGCTAGCTATGTTCTAATTCACTTTGGGAGCTATTTCAGTTTTGATGGTTTCACATTTTGACATCTTCAGTGTTATTTTACCGATGAAATAATTTGAACCATTCTAACAATAATTACGGTTGGCTTCCCATAGCATACTTTGTAATGGTGATAGGACTAAGAAGATTCCTTTCCGGTCTGTAACCATACGAGTGATAACAAAAATCGGACGGCCGAGCAGCGGGAGTCCGACTTGTTTATCATTTTTTTATCACTCGTATGCTTACAGACCAAAGTGGACGACACGAAGTCTCATGACCAAATTACCTAATCAAAAAAATTACAATTTCCAAGAAAAGAAGAATAGCCAAAGTTTGAAAGAAGGGGAAATTTTGCACTAGTAGACCGATGAAGGAGGCGTCAACTGTTCTATGTCGCTATGAAGTTAATAAAGGTTGATCTGGTTGATTTAAACTGCAACCTTAAATGTGATTGGCTTATTGAACTGTCCGTTAAACAAACTGCTTGATAACAAACTGTCCAATAACAACTTGGCAAACGAAATAGTGTAAATAGGAGTTTTTTAAACCAACCACAATCAAGGAACTTGTAATTTTCTATGATTAATGAAAAAAACAGATGGACGCTTTGCCACCTCTGTTCGTTTGGAAAATAAAGGCTTTTCGGAAAATTACATGGCAAATGCTGGAAGAATTGATGTTTTCTTTATAATACAACATCATACGCGAATTGGTGAAACGCAGACTGGTAAAAACTTCGCGAAGGCTTGCCTAAAAAAATCGCAAGCATGGTTACACGCCCTCATCCAAAGGTACCTCAGCCCTTGATGGTGCACTTAATATTTATGTATTTATTTTCAGAGTTGATCCCTTAAAGAACAAAGGGAACACAAAAATTGATACACCTCAAAATTACTGAAGTAAAAAAACATTTGAAAGAAAGTAATGCTTCAGTATTTACAAATCAAACGAAAGACCACTCACCTTTAAGTGCCCCTCACACAGAGAAGTTCTTAAAGAAGGAACAATGATTACCAGCTGGTGATATCGAGTATTCCTATACATTACAGGCCTTGTAAAAATCAATCCAAAGATGAGATTTCATGGTTTTCTTTCAGGTATTTTGGTGCTTCTCTCGAGAACAGAAAGTGTTACTGGTAAGTGATAGCATTGTATCAAGAAGAACTGTTGTCGGTTATAGCGACTGAAGTTTTGTAAACTTCAGCAAAAGCAATCATGGCATTCGAATTAAGAGTTATTGTTAGTTATGTCTCAAAACTCTATTCTAGTACCCTGTGTAGTCGGTTTTTGGCGTGATGTCATTGGCTGTAAGGCAAAAGTCATGTAATAAAGCAAAGCCTAATTAAAAGTTACAAGTAACAACCTTATTCGTCTAAACACTAGAAGAAAAACGTGGAAAAGTTCTGAAAGCATGTCAGGGATTGACAACCTCCGTCAGACAGCACAATTTTTTAAATTTTTCTTATTTTTTAATTGCTCTTTCCTTGCAAAGGAAATGACGCTCTTTTCAACAAACTAACGCCAACCAAAGCTGAAATCCATCTATCGGTGGTTGTACTTATCGTCGCGAAGGAGAGATAACCACTTATTTGAAGTCATAATTGTAAAGATTAAATTTTGTAATTGAAATTTGTCCAAGCCACTTTTGCGTGACAGCTGACGCCAAAAATAAGGTGTCCTTTTCGTGTTTTAATTGTTTTTGCTTTTGGATTTTATCGTTACCCATTCGAAGATAATGTGCCATCTATTTTGGCGTAAGACTCAGCCAAAGACAGAATTGAATAATTCTTTACAATATTATTATAGCAAAATTATAACTAATAAAGTGGTCTGTATACAATACTGGCCAGGAGCACTGCGGTTTACGAGACATTGCGATTTACTCGATGGCACATGGTCGGGATGAGCGAGTTCTTGAAACGGTTAGAGTGGAATCATAGCGGGTTGAAAGCTCTTTTGCTTCTCAAGCTGTGTGAGTCTTGATGACGTGGGAGGAGTAGGTTGGCGAGACTGTGATCGTTCAAGTTGATGATGTCCTTGGAGCAATAAATTGAATATCTTAGAGCAGTAATCATCGCGTCTTTGGCATAGAGTACAGAGTTCATAGCTGTCTAGGAATTGTTTATACGATTGATAGGACCCAATTATTGACATGATTCTTTTCTGAGCACGCTCAAGGTTTTCACTGAGGTATCCAGACCTAAAACCAGTCGACCTTATCGCCCAATGAGTACTAGCAGTATGAAGTCAAAACGTCGCGATTCACGTCATAAGTGAGCAGATCGTGGCACAAATGACAATTCTTTATTATCTTAGCATACCCAATGTTTCTCTCTGGTACTCTTAATTTCACGCCCCTCTTACTATGCACAATTTTGCCTTATTTTTGGATTGAACAACAATAACTGGACGAAGGGGCGTTTTAGCGAACTGCGGTAAATTTTATGTCATTTCTAAATGCTTCGTGCAAAGTGGCTAAGGAAATACTAAGCATATGTTGACCAGTTTTGTCGGATATTTAAGTTAACTTCTATAATCTCATCAACAGTTCGTTTGGTGAGCCCCTCAAGAGGATTAAATCGTGCCTTTTATTTTATTTGACCCCAGAAACAAGCCCGATTTTCCGACTTGTACGAATGGAATTATTCCATATTCAAACACGTGACATACGGGAAACGCATTCCTATTCCCTCCCTCAAGTAAGCCTGAAAGGCGATTGGACTCTGAAACCGTTGGCTGAGGGGAGACCTCTATTTGTCTTAATATGGGCAACGACCCCAAAATTAGAAAATTTATTTCTTCTTATTCGCAGACAAATTGTGTCATACGTTGTTGAAAGTCCTCGTCCCTAGCTAGTTCGACTGTGAAGAGGGAAAGTTGGTTTTTGAGCGCTTTGAATATAGTCGGTGGGGTGTTTCGAAAAACTGTTTCAAGCTACTTTAAATCGACGTACTACTTCCAATTTTGTACATCATACTGTATATCATTTCAAAGGGAATTCATTTGCATATCTTACATTGTACACCCTGAATAAGTGTGACCTACTATTGAAAAGAGGAACTCATTATTTTGGAATGCGAAGCTGATTACTCCTCAGGATGTTTAAAACATTGGGAATGAAGCTTGGAGCACTCGTGTTTCTTCATGGAAGTAAGCACTTTTCATTATGATAGGTTCATTTTTTAAACAAAACTTTATTCAAACTCACTCGTGGCTATTTGTGGCTCGAGAGCTCTATTGCATGACGATTAAAGAAGGCGATGCCAGAAATGATCCGTTATTGCGCGATAAGTGTTAAGACCGTTAAACTTTAACGGTCTTAATTATCGCGCGATTCTATCATACGATCAACCTTATTAGCAAGTCAGGCTCAAGTTCAATTAAATAAAAAGAGGGAGCTTTAGTACTACGACGGCAACGAGAACGGTAGAAAACAATAGGCTTAATGAGCAAAAACAATCGCCCTGCCTGTGCGTTCAACATTTTGCTCCATTTCTTTGCCATTCTCGGCAAAACAACAACGTGAAATAACCAAACTTTAGGTTTTCATCGAGAACGTGAGCACATGACGGTTAATTTTTCTTTCTTTCTCCTTACTGTAACGCCGTTCGTAGTGATATAGCCCTGAATAGTTCGCCAGCATTTTCCAAGTGAAACACATCGGAATAACCTCGAAAGAATTACAAAAACGAAAAGTTAGATTTCGACACGACGCTTTCATCGCCGTCGTCGTTGCTAAAGCTCCCCAAGGTCTCAACCGGAACTCCGGATCATTGTCAACCGCACCGCATTGCATTTGCCCGTTTGTGTATGCCTATGCGTTTCTTTCAAGGATCATTGAACTAATCATTCCCACGACTCTGTTCATAGGTATTTTACAAGTGGCTCATAAACCGATCTACTTAGTTTTTCTTTCTCATACGCAACTTTCTTTAAACTCGGAAAATTTAAATCTTGAGACAAGGCGAAGAAGATAATTTTTTTACGGGGTCAGCCATGCGTCTGAAACTGTCACAAACACTTTCCTGAAAGCATAAATTTAGATAGAAAATGCAACGTACAGATTTTGTTCACTACTGGCAAAACTTGGGAAAACGAACGAGTTGTTTGGTTCAGTTAAATAAGCATAAGCTATTTGCACATAAACAGACTATTCTTTATTATATATCTTTATACAGTTTTTGCACTTTCTGATTTGGCTGAAATGGCGTAACTATCAGAGTACAGATGCACGATTTAACGGCGTCAAGCCATCAAGCCAGTTTATACGATTTGGTCGACTATTTCCCGGACTTCTCTCTCCATCCTTTCATTCATTGACCCACACGCCTTGCATGACCTGTAACACTAATATCAAAACGAGCTCTTGGCTTTAATTGATACAAAACAACCAGTAGATAACTGCACAAATTAGAAATTGAAATTTCAAAACCAGGTAGGTTCAGGTTATTGATGAAACACTGGGCCAGCAAATAGAAACAGAAAAGGTTTTAAAAAATGCCAAGCGCTTAAATGTACAAAACGATAACATGAACAGAGATGGAAAACATTGAAGAGAAAACGGGGTAGATTGGCCGAGTTTTTGAAGGTTTTCACGCTTCGAGACTATCACAAGCTTAAGTACGGTAAAAAATTCAAATACAGCTAACACTAATTAAACAATAGAGTGTTTCTGTCGAGGAACTATCGGCTGATAGTTGTCCCGCGGAAATTTGATGTTCTTAAAACAAATATTTGTCCGAGAAGCGAAGCCTCGAGGGCAAATATGCTAGTCACTTGATCGATTTAAACCAATAAGAACCGGAGAAAATTTAGTGGTGAACTATAATTAGGTATAGTTTCGTGTTCAAAAAACAAAACAGAACAGGAATGATGACAGCCTGCTGACTTGGTGAACTATTTCAGCTTGTGATCTATTTCAGTTTAGGAACCATTTCAGTTTAGGAGCTATTTCAGCTTTGATGGTTTCACATTTTGACATATTTAGTCTTATTTTACCAATCAAATTATTTGAACCATTCTATCAATAATTACGCTTGGCTTATTATAGAGGACTTTGTAATAGTGATAGGACGAATTATCACTCGTATGATTACAGACCGAGTTGGACGAAGTCTTATTACCAATTAATCGATAAAATTACAATTTTTTACATAAGAAAAATAGCCAAATTATGAAAGAAAGGGAAAATTTGCATCAATAGACCAACAGAGGAGGCATAAATTGTTTAATGTTGCCCTGAAGTTTACAAAGGTGAATTTGGTTAATTTAAACTACAACTTTAAATGTGATTGGCTCATTGAACTGTCCGATAACAACATGCACGATAACAAACTGCTCGATAACAATCTGCCCGGTAACAAACTAAGAACAACTTTGCAGGTGAAATAGTGGAAAATAGGAGTTGTTTTTAAACGAATCATAATCAAGGAAATTGCAATTTTTTATAATTAATGAGAGTACAGATATACGCTTACGCCACCATTGTTCGTTTGGAATATAAAGTTTGTTTGGAAAATTTATGCGAACGCGTGAAAAAATTGACGTTTTCTTTACAATACAGTATATCTTATTAAATGTTTTGTTCTGTAATGTCGCCGAGTACTTTACGAGTCATGCCGTATTTTGACGAGCCCGTAGGGCGAGTCAAAACGCAAACAACGAGTAAGAATATTCAGCGATGCTACATAACAAAGTGTCTCAGGCTTATTATCCAACACGCCAACTTGTTATTTCAGTGCGGGTAAATGCCTAACCGTTTCTCTGGAGTACAAATACTGCGAGATATTTGTACCCGTTTTGTGCTCTACGAAACAAAGTTGGATGAAAAAAACATGGTATGCAAATTGGTAAAACGCAGACTAGTAAAAAGCGGATAAGTATATTTTGTGTGTACTACGCGAGGAAAAAAATCTGTTCGCGAAGGCTTGCCTAAAAAAACACAAACATTCTTACATAGCCTCATTAAAAGGAATATCAGCCATTGATAGCGCACTTAATGTTTAAGTATCATAATCGGAACTATTTGCGATCAAATGAATAAAGGCTGATAGTTTCGTAAGAAACTGTTTGGGGCTTGCGATCAAAGTTGATCCCTTATGGGAACAAAGGAAATACAACAATTTGAAACAACTCTCAATTGCTGGAGCAAACAAAAAAAAGAGCTTAAAAAACAGTAAAGCTTCAATGTTTACGAATCAAACGCAAGACTACTCAGCTGTAAGTGTCCTTAACACAGAGAAGTATAATGGGAACAATAATCACCGGCTGATTATATTGAGTATACATACACACTAATTGTAAAAATCCATCCTGAGATAAGAATTCATGGTTTTTCTTTCAGGTATTTTGGTGCTCCTCTCGAAAACAGCAAGTGTTACTGGTAGGTGATATTATTGCATCACGAAGAACTGTTGTCGGTTATAGCGACTGAAATTTCGTAAACCACAGCGGTAGCAATCACCGTATTCGAATAGCGAGTTGTTGTCAATAGTCAGTTTTGCCGTGATGCCGAAATTAAGAGTTGATGTCAGGCAATAACGTCACGGCAAAACTAAACATTTGTTTTATGCGAACCGGTTGTTGACTTAAGGCTGCACTTTCTACAAGCATTTCCTCGGTGAACTTTAGCTTAAAAGCGAGAATCAAATAAGGAGATACTGAAAGAGATAAATCGAACTTATTATGACATCTTCTAAATTATCGGCTTTTGGATAGGTGGGTGGTCGACAGAAAACATTTACACGCGACAAAATAAATCAATGTTTTGCTTTCTGTTCTAGAAGTACCGACAAGACCAAAGGTTTTTTTTTTCTTGAAAAACGTGATGATTGCTCAATTTTGTGTGGGCCTGTTTGTGTGAGATGGATTTCTTTCGGCTGCCGTACTTAGTCGAAACTCAGTCCTCGGGTGTAGGACGATAGAGGTCAATCATATTCTAAGCAAGGATTCAACACCGATCGATTCAGTGTTTGGATCAATTCCGACGTCTGAGAAACGTATGTTTTGTCTATAGTGATATCGAGTATTCGTTAAAACTGCCTCGGCAGCTAACGGTTGTTCAGCAACCACTCTTGAAATTAACTCCTACCGACAAAATCAGGGGCTCTGTGAGCTTGGAAAAAGCTTCTAATCAAAAACATAATTTGTTACTTTCCGTCTTTTCGTACGCAATCGTAACAGGCGGTATTGATCATTTTACAAAGTTCGCGCCAAAACTGCCCCTCTTTAAAACCAAATTGCGCAATCAATTATTTTCATGGAGAGAGAAGGAGGGAGGGAGAGAGAGAGAGAGAGAGAGAGAGAGAGAGAGAGAGAGAGAGAGAGAGAGAGAGAGAGAGAGAGAGAGAGAGAGAGAGAGAGAGAGAGAGAGAGAGAGAGAGAGAGAATTTTCCCATTTTTTGCGTGACATTGTAAATTAGCTAAAAGACTGCCACAATATGCCCTCACATCGACTATTACCCTGAATTAGTCTCTATTATCCGAACGGTTACCAGTGAACATAAACTGCTATTATAATATCTAGCCTACCGCGGTTTCTTCGTCAGGGACAAATTATAAACACTCAATCACAGGTATTTGTCTCAAAGATAACGTATCTCGTGATTTTACTACAGAAATTAAAACTCTAAAATATTCCCTGTAAACCTTTACCAAAAATATTTTGCGGCCTTCATTTTGTTAATCTGTAAAAATCCTTCGAACTGTGAGAAATGTAGCCTATTTCATGGGCTTTAGCGTGAGCACGACAATGCGGGCTTCTTGAATGGTTGCTGCGTATGTAAACTTTTCTCCTACAAGTCGAGTTTGTGGCAAGATGCAGCTCGCTTAGAATTAATTGCCACTTGATGAGGTGAAGTCCAGGGTGGCTAATAGAAAATGAAAGAAAGGGAAATGGAAATGACGCCGTTTACATTAAATAAGCGCGAAAACAAGTTTAAGCGCAGCCTTGCGTAGCTCGCGTTTTGATGTCTCCGCATTCAATTTTGTTTATTCCATCCAATCGACCTGGTCAAGTACAGTTAAGATAAGAAGTTGTTTAGCTGAGCCCTACAATGTGAGCCTGAAATCCGCAATGACGTTCTGGAAAAGCACACCAAATGTTTTTATTCTTACGCTTACCTTTACCCACTCTCCCTCTATATCATTCGAGACTTTTTTTTCCTGATTGAGCAACGATAATTGGAGGGAGGAGGCATTTTAGTGAGATGTAGTAGATTAAATAGTTTTAAATGCGAAATTAAAATTTCTGAATACTTCCTTAAGAGTTGCTGAATAGATGTTATGCGTTAACAAGTTTTGTCGGGAATTTTACCTAACCTCTATAATCACGACTACAGTTCGTTTGGTGAGCCCCACCGATTCGCCGACTTTTGGTCGCGTTGAAGTGCTGCACAATGGTACATGGGGAACCATTTGTGATGACTTATGGACCTTAAAAGACGCTGATGTAGTTTGTCGCCAGCTCGGGTACGTTGGAGCTTTATCAGCACCTCGTTACGCAGTATTTGGACAAGGAACTGGTCAGATATGGCTTGATGACGTTAATTGTGTTGGAGTTGAGACAACAATATCACAATGTAATCACAGAGGATGGGGAGATCACAACTGTAACCATGATAAAGACGCTGGTGTGGTGTGCCAATCCAAAGGTAGAGTAACGATACGAGTACTCATGATCATCCTAGGCGAGAAGGAAAATAGAGGTAATCAGAAACTAAGAAAGACGTTGCGTAATCGACAGTGTTACGATCAACATTTCTCTTATGGAGAATGAGAAGCTCATAACTGTCAGGGAATAATGAAGACACTGGAGTAGTGTTTCGACCTCCTACAGTTTACATAACTTAGAATAAAAAAAACTTTACGTCCTTCTTTAATCTTTTTTCATTTTTCGAACCTCATGGCGCTAACAAAGCGAATTCAAATAAACCAAAGTTTTACTGCACTTTTTACCTTTACAGTAAATTGAACGATCTGGTCAAATCCAATAAAAATTACGAGGTTTGTGCTAGCTTTTGGCTCAGCATCAAAACAACATCATTAGACGATCGCTCATCGTGTATGTGTGGCTAAATTTTATTCATATATTCACATTTACGGCAGTTCGTTTGGTGAGCCCCACCAATTCGACGTCTTCTGGTCGTGTTGAAGTGTTTTACAATGGTACATGGGGAACCATTTGTGACGACGACTGGGAACCAGACGACGCTGATGTCGTTTGTCGCCAACTTGGATACGAAGGAGCTCTATCAGTCCCAAAAAGTGCAGCATTTGAGCGAGGAACTGGTCAGATATGGCTGGATGACGTAAAATGTGTAGGAGATGAGACATCAATATCACAGTGCAATCACAGAGGATGGGGAGTTCACGACTGTAGCCATTATGAAGACGCTAGTGTGGTGTGCCGACCTCAAGGTAGAGTAACTACACGGTCTTACTGCGAAGGATCGTTCTCATATACGTCTCATAACCGCAGTTCACACATATGTTTCATATGTTTGTTGTTGTTTGATTTATCATCTACGGGTTTATATCGAATTAATTTGATGGCCTGCTCTCAGTTGGCTTGTTAGCTCAATTGGTAGAGCGCTGCACTAGTATCGCAGAGGTCAGTGGTTCGAGTCCCGTACAGGCCTGAAATTTTTTTTTCAGGTCTGATTTTCACTATTGCTCAAATAGTGCTTTACTGCGAAGGATCGTTCTCATATACGTCTCATAACCGCAGTTCACACATATGTTTCATATGTTTGTTGTTGTTTGATTTATCATCTACGGGTTTATATCGAATTAATTTGATGGCCTGCTCCCAGTTGGCTTGTTAGCTCAATTGGTAGAGCGCTGCACTAGTATCGCAGAGGTCAGTGGTTCGAGTCCCGTACAGGCCTGAAATTTTTTTCAGGTCTGATTTTCACTATTGCTCAAATAGTGCTTTACTGCGAAGGATCGTTCTCATATACGTATACGGTCTTTCTTTTAAAAACTTTCTTCTTTTAAACTTTCTCCCATCATGGCAAAGTTTGAAACTTCAAAACCTAGGAATAAAAATTTAAATTTCAAATCGACACCTTAGAAATTTTACATTTTACTTGCACCTTACATTTTGTTTTGCCGTGCTTTCATTGTTAGCATGCTTACTGCAAATAACAGTTCTATACTAACGGTGTATTAATTACCACTAATGCTAGAACATTAGCATATGAATCTGCGCTCCCATGATCTACAACATTCAATCTATTATGCTCTGACAAAGAGCTAACGCTCTTGTCAAAATGAATCAGAATCGAATCGTATAGTATGGTAGTAGTGGTAGCAATGGTTGAATGAAGACAGGATGAAGGATGAATAAGTCCAATTCTCGATGGTGGCTAAGTCCCTATACTGAAAGGTTCGCCCTTCAGGGCCCAGTTGTACCGAGTGACAGTCTTCGAGCGAACAGAACATTAGCAAGAAATTGTAGGACCAGGGTTGTGAGAGACAATTGTTCTTAGGGTGAGGTTGTTGCAACTTGTTTTTGGAATTAACGTAGCTAAGCACACCAGAGTGGAGGAAGAGTTACACACTTGAAAAAGGGAGATGACTGCTTCAACCTTGGCAATGCGCTTCGGTTTTCTATAAATAATTAACAGCAATAAAATAAATAACAAGATAAATTCAGGGAAGGATAAACCAGGGAAATATCCTTCGCTGTGGAAATATCGACCGTCGCCTTGATAGGCTGAGAAAGAGAAAAATTATGGAGCTGGAAAAGTTTTTCTGAACGCTATGCACACCGCCTTAAAGTTTCGATAACAATACTTCTACAGTTCCTTAAAAGATAGTTCAGAGGCTTGTAATCTTGTCAGCTAGTAACATCTAAAATAGTGATTGTCAGACCAGAAGGAAATGGGCCAGTTTCTATACCAATGCTCCAAATTAATTCAGACTCTTGAAATGTTCGACCGTAAACCCATTATGTTTGTCGCGGAAGATCTTACATTCTTTTGCTATGGCACCAAGAACCAAACTAACCAAGATCTGTGGATCGGCCTTCATGGCTTCCTCACGTTTTAAAGCAATAATTATTATTCGTTCAGTCTGGACATGGTTATCGTGTTGTGATATCAAGATTAAGTTTTCGGTCGCCTCATGTACGCATAGCCAGCAATGTAGGCAGAATCGATTTCGAGGGTAAAGCCTATAATAATATAATAATAATAATAACTTGTATTTATATAGTGCTCATATCTTGAACTCATGGCGCTTTACAACACTGTACGGGGGACTTTACCAGACTACTAAGCAGTTTACAATCAAATGAAAGCGAATATAACAGATGCACCCTCCCCCCACTGATTCCCAGTAACCAGGCCAGACCACATCACAGTAATCTCGTGAAGTGGGTCCTTTAACGTCCCCTGCCTAACCAAATTAACTAAGTAATAGATGCAGGAGACGGGACCTCCATTTAGTCGTCCCTATCCGAGTAGACTAGAATATCTAACCATTTCTTGATCGATGTTATAGAAAGGTAGCATATTCTTCTCAATTATTTTAAGACCCTGAGTGTTGGTCCGGCCGGGGCTCGAACCCTCGACCTCCCACACAACAGTCCGGCGCTTAACCAATTGAGCTAACCGGGAGGCGGTTAAATACATTGATTCCAAACAGCGTCCTACCGGTAAGGGCCAAATTTACACGCCTGTACTAAATAAAGTTATAATTAAAGGTAGTCACACGATTTTTACTGCAATCTGGGATAAATCAGCCTGGGTAAATTTCGCAAAGACTATCTAAGCTGAAGGAGGCTATCTAATCTGCATCTCTCTAACGAATAACCGATGTTAAGTACTCTTCCTCTGTTAGTGTAATAGCGAAAACCATTATACGAAGGCTATCAGGCCTGAAATGTCCTCCTTCTTTGTTACTAACTCTTGTAGAAGACGCCCTACGATTTGTGTTGAGGGCCTCCGGTTCATACATTTCAATACTTTGGTCATGGTTGTTTTTGGAAGCCCAGGAATTTCGAGCTCATCGCCTAGTAACCACGATCTTTCATTCGATCTTGATGTCAGCAGGCAAGTCAGAAATTTAAAGAAAACGAAAAAACTTTTGAGTTTAAAAGACATGTTTCTACAGAAACCTCTGTCATCTTCAGTTGATTAACAAGCCGTTACAAGTTGAATTTATAAGTACATGCTAATTAAGCTAGTAACAACAGAAAACGTGGCAATGTTAAAATTATAAGGATAGCTTTAGATTTACATGATGTAATTGTTGATTCAAAGAAGGTTGCTCTCTTTGAATGTGAATAGCTTCTTTTATCTTGAGTTGGAAACTCGTAGAGGCGTGATCTAAGAAATGGAAACAATCTGCTGAACACAAGGCGCGACAATGTTCAGAATTCTGTAGATGTTTGAAAAGTTGAGAGGCCCTATCACTGACTAAGTGCTCACGCACGCGTGTAGAAAAATGCCGGACCAGTTTGAAAATTCTGAACCAGTTTAAAAAAAATTAAACCAAAGAAAAAATTGAACTACAACATATATATATATATATATATATAAATTCTGTATGCGAGGGAAACCCTGACCCTGTACACCCAAAGTAATCATACTTAAATATAAATGTTTGAAAAGAAAATTTGCTGAAAAGAAAATCCCGCTCAGGGCAAATTTTCTTTTCAAACATTTATTCTATTTAAGTATGA
>NC_142525.1:20462315-20474815 GCF_964205215.1 Stylophora pistillata | reverse complement strand
CCTTTTGCTGTTCATTTACGCAAAATATACATTCAGTTACCTCAATATTTGAAACTATTGGCAAATATACGTTCATTAGCACTTCCATGAACTTCATTAACGCGAACGAACTTTCAATAACGCTATTTACATATATACTAACATTCAACAGCATCAACTTATGAACAATTGCACCTTTGGACAATCAAAGATAACAAATATACTTTCAATCTCGCACAATAGTTAATTAACACCACTAGAAAATCAATTGCATAGTTTGACAATCAATGGCGTTTTTGAGACATTCAAAAATGCAATTTGCATAGAGACGCACAATCAATTGCACCTTTATACAATCGTTTATTCCAAATGGTCAATCATTAACGTGAACGGACAAACATGTTTGTAGTAATAACAATCAACCGGGGAAAAAGAAATTTCAAAATTATGGTGTACTGTAATGTGGTGTTTTGTAATTCTCCTTCAATTTCTTCATTATTTAAACATCTTAGAATGTACTTTTGCATAAACCTGTACCACTGTCCAAAGCTAGCAGCCGTGGTCGTGCCAATGTTTCTCTCTGCTGGGCCTGAAGTAGCAACTGAGTGAGAAAATTTCCTAACGCGATTCCTCGTCGTCTTGCCTCTGCTCTGTTGTTCATCTGGGAAAAAGAAATTTCAAAATTGTTCTATTACAGTGTACTATGCTCTGTTGTTCATCTCTTCTCGCTGCTCTGGACAACTTATGACTGCTTTTACGTCTGCCTTTAAGGCACTTATTACTTCCTCCACGATGTTAAGAAACGGGCTCTATGGTGCACTAATGGTCTCGATTTTCACTCGGCATTTCTCGGTAGAAGGTATGGACAAAGATTGAATAATTTTCTGTCACAGGCAAGGCTAAATTTTAACCCAAATGAACATGTGATTTCATTTATGACGGTGCACCAACCCACAACAATCCTGTCATTCCTGTTCCTGGTTCTGAGTTTGTGAAAAACTACCACCATACAGCCCATTTCTTAACATCGTGGAGCAAGCAATAAGTGCCTTAAAGGCAGACGTACAAGCAGTCATAAGTTGTCCAGAGCAGCGAGAAGAGATGAACAACAGAGCAGAGTACACTGTACTAGAACAATTTTGAAATTTCTTTTTCCCAGTTGATTGTTCTTATTATACACATGTTTGTCAGTTGACCATTTCAAAGAAACGATTGTATGAAGGCGCAATTGATCCTGCGTCTCTATGCATATTGCATTATTGAATGTCTCAAAAACGCCATTGATTGTCAAACATGCAACTGATTTCTATTGGTGTTAATGATTAAGCATTGCGCGAGATTGAAAGTATATTTGTTATCTTTCATTGTCCAAAGGTGCAATTGTTCATCAGTTGATGCTATTGAATGTTAATACATATGCAAAGGTGTTATTGAATGTTCGTTCGCGTTAATGAAGTTCATGGAAGTGCTAATGAACGTATATTTGCCGTATAGTTTCAACTGTTGACGTAAATGAACGTATATTTTGCGTAAATGAACAGCGACAGGTGTAGTAAGTGTGAAAATCGATGGATGTGTAGATTTTTGTGGTTCCGCAGCCTCAAACGCTTTCTGAAAATAAATTGGTATTTCGTTTCATAAATCGATTTCTTCCAAAGTCCTGCAGTCCTGCACAAGAAATTAAGAAATTTAGTGTGGAAAAATGACTGCTGCCGCTTTTCCTCGGTTCTTTAGATCTGTAGTCAATAAATTAAATTCAGGTTCAAACGTTTATTGATTCATTCTTGCTTTTTTCTGTTTGATTCCTTTCCAATGTTTTTACAGATGCTCCTAGTTTTCCGGTATTTGTAAACAACAACGTTGACACAATAACTATCAGATGGTCACCAATTTATCTACAACCTGCAACATATACCGTAAATATAAGACGTGGAGAAGAAACAGCTTGGAGGAACGCAACGTGTAAACAGAGTATTCGGAAGAATCATTGCACAGTGACCGACACAGTTGCGGAAGTTGTTGGCCTCGAAGAGGACTCTGTGTATCATTTTAGAGTTTATGCTAACTACAGAGGAGTCAGAAGTGACGCCAGTTTACCGTCAGGAGCCTTTAAAACAGCAGGTGATGTGGGATTATGTAGTTTTATGAATTGTTGCCGTTTTAGAACTTTTTTTTAAGTATTATTAAAGCGGAGCATTCAAACTTTAGAATGTGCTGTTTTTACTTACATTTTCACTTATTTGTCATTAGTACAGATGCATAAGTGTTTGCTAATTAAATGAATAGTTACTTGGCAATTCTAACGAGTTGAACTACTTGCAGAATAAGACATCACGTCTCGACTATCACATTCGATGTACGTATAGAGACTGTAAAAATAAAATAACAATACTTTAAGAATCTTGAAATATATTTCGCTCTTCGAGCCTCATCAGTCAAAAAAAAAAAGATTCTTAAAGTATTGTTATTTTATTATTACAGTTTCTATACTTGCGTCGAATGTGATACTCGAGACGTGGTGTCTTATTCTGCAAGTAGTTCAAGTTATTCAAACGCATTCCTAGCCTCAGCAACTACTATTTCTTTAAGAATTCTAGCGAGGCCGGACAATTGTTGAAATATATCTTTATTTCATGCATCAACAACACAATAAAGATATGTTATGACGCTAGTTACCTTCGCCTTTTTGTTTACTTAAGGTAGAAGTTTTACCTTATCTGGACATCACAGGCCTGTTTATTATACTACTGGCACTTGAAACAGCAAGTGCTGGTCACGGTTCAACTTGCTGCATAGAACGTTTTTCACGTGCTCGTTTGATTATTGAAAATAAGGTGACCGTTCATTACTATACATGTAGGTGGAAGTTTCTCTTTCAGGTTTCCTAGTTTGTTTTTCAGTATCGGCTGAACTGGTGCTGTGGCAGGTACCTCTTACGGGATTTCAGCGTAAGATGAAGGGTCTTGGAGCGCTTCAGGGCTGGAAATGTCTATCAAAGGTATAAATGGCTAGTTTGAGGTGATGAGCTATAATCATGATAATAGCAGTACTTTATTCACATATACACAGGACGTTACACGGTATTTTGACATATATTCACATATACACAGGACGTTACATTTGTATTTTGACTCGCCCTATGGGCTCGTCAAAATATGGCACAACTCGTAAAAATACTCAGCAATACTACACAACAAAACGTCTAAAAAGATATATATATCCTCGAGATAACGTACATTTTCTTTTCATCGCGAGAAACCGATATTGTACGAATCGTAAGGCAACTAGTGCAATATTGGTTTTCAAATGCAATTTAATGCGGAATTCACAAGATTTGATTCAATTATGCCATTCTAAGAGGAATTGCCTGTTTGTTTTGTTTTTCCTTAGTGGCGTGAGCCATGTTTTGGGATCCAATCCTGGAACCTGCTGCTGTTAAAAACATCTTTCACCTCCTGCATTTGAATTGTTACACTTCAGCTGTACCCGACCCTAACTGCGGGGAAACAGATCAGGACTGATAGAGCTACTACACTGTACATACTGTGAATAAATAAAGAGCTAACCAAAGTAGAGTTTTGTTTAGGTGAAAAAAATAAAAAACTGTCAGCAAGACGCGTAGAATAAGTCCAATCCCCAATTTGAAAAACATGCTAATTTTTTTTGCGGATCGCCAAATTACGCCAATCTTTAAAGGACTCGATGTCCTGCCTCGGACGCCTTCAAATTTTAGCAAAGAAAACAATCAACTTTTTTAACCATTGTTACAAGAGAATATTCTCCTGCCTGTCACGTTGTGCTAGACAGATCTGAATAAAATTTCATCGGGAAAAATACTTTACTCCGTTAGTCTAGTTCGGTACGCAATGGCAGGATTTTCCTCGTCTATCTGATCACTTTCTACTTTCCAGGGAAATAAAGTATTTGAGCGCCCTTATTGGAATGTATGTGACTAGTACCCTGGATCCAGTTACTGGTAGCAATTTCGAAAAATATTTTAATTAAAAAATTGGAAAATATTTTGATCATTAAAGCGACCCAGCCTTCACATACGAAAATACGCCACTCGGTTCCTGGATGTTGTGGTCCTACTGGTTCTACGAGCGTTTTAGTTTCTGGAAAAACACTCCCATCCATATTGTAAATAGAGATTATTCCATGGAAAGTATGCACGAAAGATTTTCACTCAGGAATTGCAATGCATCAAAAAAGCGAACGAGTGAGCGCAGCGACCGGATGAGTGAATGAAAATCGTTCAAGCACTTTCCATGGTATTATATTTCTATTTATTATATAGAATAACTTGGATATCAACAAAGTTGAAGTGGTAAGTTGGCCACCGTAACGATTACAAAAGCTGACGTTTCGAGCGTTAGCCCTTCGTCGAGCGTTAGCCCTTCTTCGAGCGTTAGCCCTTCGTCGGAGCTTCGTCAGCTTTTGTAATCGTTACGGTGGCCAATTTACCACTTCAACTTTGTTGATATATCCCAGTTATTTCGTTACTCCCATCGACGTAGCCCCAAACAGTTTCTTTCGAAACTATCAGCCTTTATTTATTATATAGATACTGATGAAATACCAGGATTTCTCCTTTTACTAAAAAATGATATCTTCACCGCGCGCAGTGAAGATACTATTTTTATCTTTCACGTGTGAGGATATTGGTGTGGCCATGGTTACCAACATAATTACCCAATTGCTGTTTCGAAAATGAATAAAAAAATTTGTCTTTTATGTGGAAATTTCATCAGTATCTATATAATAAACAGAACATTACGTGGCCGCTTGGGGATACGAAATTTTATCTTCGAGTGCTGAAAGTATCTCTCACGAGTGAGCGCAGCGAACGAGTGAGAGATAATTTCAGCACTCGAAGATAAAATTCGTATCCCCGAGCGGCCATTTAATATCCTCTATTTCATACATACTGAGATTTAGACTGTGAAGTACGAAGCGAACGACTGTGAAAATTCATCGTTCGTCCAATCAGAGACTCGAGCAATATCAATTCAGTGTGGATCTCAATGTGAATGAAATAAATTTTCAATTTTCGGACGCCTTTCCAACTGCTCCGTCCTTTTGCTGTCCATTTCCCTGCTTGGAGTCTTGAACAAAGAAAACAGGCAGGGTCAACCATTGGCTAACTCTCCCAAGTTTACACAAGAACGCCGAAATGGCTGGAAAACATCTCCTAGTCATGGAAAAGCTTCGTTTAGTGAGTCCGATTTTGCTGTCTGTTCGAAAAACTACGGATGCTGTTTGTTCATTTAACAATGGATTCATTTACCTATTGTCATCTGAGGTGTGGGTTAGTTCAAGTGACACTACCATTGTTTGGGTTTGGTATGTTGACAGGAATGTTTTTCCTTTTAAGTGGCATTCACGGTCAAGAGGCACAGACGCCCGTGCTCATATTATGCGAATTCATGCGCAACGTTCCATCTTCCACTGATGGACGATCTTGTATTCAAGCTTAATCCTGCTCCCTTGGGGCACACGATACCGACACTAGTTTCTATATAATGATTCTAGGCACACTAATGGGAAAAACGGACGGAATCCCCAGAATTTGAGCCCCCAAAACATTTTACGGATCACTGACAACCTCATCGCAATACGTCGCGTGGCTAGAAAAACCAACCTACAAAACCAAATGGTAGTTTGTAATCTTAATGCTCGCTCGATAAGAAATAAAACAGCTGTAATCTTTGATTACGTATCCGATCATAATGTTGACTTGATGGCTTTGACAGAGCACTGGCTTAAACCAAAGGATTCTGCTGTGAAAGCTGAAGTATGCCCTGATGGCTACAGTATTCTCATTCACCCAAGATTAGATCGCCGTGGCGGGGGTACTGGGTTACTCTTCCGTGACTCGTATGATGTATCTATGATTAACTCAGGAGTCAGCGAACGAGGATCGTTTGAGCATTCGGAGTGGCTCGTGAAGGCACCTTCTCACAATCTGCGGGTCATAGTCATATATATACCACTTTATTCGGAGGATCATCGCGTTCCGATTAGTGACTTTCTATCGGAGTTTCCCGAATACCTTGAAACACAACTGTTATGCAAGGAACTCTTGTTTATAACCGGCAACTTTAATATTCATGTCGATGACCTTCAGGACTCTGACGCCAGAAAGTTCTTGGAGATGCTAGAAGCCTTGGGATTGGAGCAACACGTAGACCAACCTACACATAGGGATGGGCACATACTCGATCTAACCATCACGCGCATGTCCGAGAGTCTGGTCAGCTGTAAACCTGTGGTTGACCAATTCATATCGGACCATGCCACTGTGCGATGTCGGCTTGTGCCACCCAGGCCTTGTCTCCTGGTTAATACCATCAACTATCGGAAAATCAAGTCTTTTGACACGGACCAACTGAAAGAAGACATACAGCGGACTTCCCTCTACGCAAAAGAAGAACCAGCTGCTGCCGATGACTTGAACGACTATGCAAGGGAGTAAAACACTACCCTCTCCGAGCCCCTTCATATTCATGTGCCGGAAAAGACAAGGACTCGGGTTATTCGTCCAGTAGTTCCGTGGTATAACGAAGATATTGATCAGGCTAAGCGCGCCCGCAGAAGAGCTGAACGCAAATGGGGGAGAACGTGACTTGCATTGGATTTGGCGGATTACAAAGAGAAACGAAATCATGCCAGAAATCTCACGAATAAAGCCAGAAAAGAATTCTATACTCAGTTCGTAGAGGAGAATAGCTCAAATCAGAGAAAGCTGTTTAATGCCGCAAATAAGCTGCTGGGAGAGCGCAAACAGTTACGCTTCCCTGAGCACGCAAACAAAACCGTGTTGGCGAACGATATTGGAAGGTATTTCGTACGTAAAATAGAGCGCATTCGCACAGACATTGACTCTATCAATCTACAACCACAAGATCAGGACCTTGTACCTCATGACAGTGTTACGGACACTACGCCACACTCTTTTAATGGTCAACGCATCCCTGTCTAAGGGGCACTTCCCAGATGAGTGGAAGGAAGCTGTAGTTAAAAACCTACTGAAAAAAGGTGCGAAAGACCCTGGTCACAAAAACCTAAGACCAGCGAGTAATTTGCAATTTGTTTCAAAGATTACTGAGATAGCGGTTTTCAACCAGATTTATGCCCACGTAAGGGATAACGGACCCTTCCCAGAATTACAATCTGCGTACAGAAGAGCACATAGTACAGAGACGGCACTGTAAAAAATTGTCAATGACATTCTACTAAATATGAACCGCCAACATGTGTCTTTGTTAGTTCTCCTGGACTTAAGTGTGGCATTCGACGCGGTGGGCCATAATATCCTTCTTCACCGTCTAGAGACCTCGTTTGGCGTCACCGGCGTTGCTTTCAAATGGTTCGGTTCTTATCTATCTGGTCGGACCCAGCGAGCTATTGTGGACGGGAAACTGTCAGAGAGATGCCACCTGTCGTCTGGTGTGCCACGAAGATCATGCTTCGGTCCTCTTTCATTCTCTGTTTATGCTAGCAAGCTCTTCGACGTAATAAAGACTCACCTGCCCCACGCCCATGCATATGCTGACGAAACTCGATTGTACCTCTCATACAAACCGGACAGTGAAGTTTGTGAGACGAACGCCAGGTGTGCCATGGAGCAGCGCATCACGGCTGTAAGAGCGTGGATGGTTGCTGATAATTAAGCTGAAGCTTAACGAAGACAAGACCGAGTTCATACTAATTGGGACACGCCAACAGCTCTCCAAAGTACAAACTGATAGTCTGTTTGTTGCCAATACTGCCATGTCGTCTGTAAGCGAAGCTAGAGATCTCGGCGTTTGGTTTGACTCTAAGTTTCAATTTCAAACACATATTATCAAGACATGGCAGTCAGCGTTTTACTATATCAATGATATAAGACGTATACGTAAATTTTTATTATTTGAAGCTGTAAAGACGTTACTTCATGCATTAGCCATCAGCCGCCTGGATTATTGCAATTCAGTCCTGTATGGTATACCGGCTATCTAAACGAAGAAACTACAACGCGTGCAATACGCAGCCGCGAGACTTCTCACAAACACACCACACTGCGCGCATATCACACCTGTCATGGTGGACCTCCACTGGCTGCCTGTAAAATTTACAATAATTTTTAAAGTTATTTTATTCACCTTTAAAGCTGTAAATGGTCTTGCACCTGCATACGTTACTCGTCCTTTATCTCCTAAACAGTCTAGTCATAACCTTAGGTCTATTGGTAACCACACTCTTGCAAGGCCCAAAATCAAATCAGCCAAGATGACTGGAGAGAGAGCCTTTGCGGTTGCTGCTCCAGCCTTATGGAATGTATTGCCACCCAGTCTTAGGAATATTGTCAGTATTACTTTATTCAAGAGGCAATTCAAGACACATCTTTTTAGGGAAGCATATTTTTAGATATTATACAGTTTTTTTATCTATCCGATAATTTATTATTATATTACATTGTTCGTTAGCCGCATCTGTCAAATCTATCTACTATATAAACTGTTTTATTACACGACTCGGGCAGTCAGAGGGCCAATAACTAAAATCAACCAATCAAAATGCTCTATTGCCGGTCCGATATTCTCTAAGTATTGGACCGGGCACTGTCCCGAATGGTCCCGAATGATACTGCACTTGTGTCCCTTTGAACTTCAGTCGTATAATAAATCTCTTATTAACCAAGCTTGCTCGGGGCCGTACTGGAAGAATATCGGCCCTCGGTCTTTTTTGTACGGACCGAGCTGCGCTCGGTCCGTACTGTCAAGACCTCGGGCCGATATTTTCCCAGTACCGCCCTCGCGCTTAGTTAAAAAGATATATATATATATTAATTACTATATCAAATGTAATAATAATATCATTAATTGTAAATAATATTTTCATAGTCAGTTTTCCTCTTCAACTTGTAAAGCGCATTGGATCATATATCTAATGAATTTTGCGCTACAGAAATAATAAAATCATTATTTTTATTTTTATTATTATAATCAAAATGGTGCGAGTTTGATCCTAGAGAACCGAATTATTGTGATTATTATTGTTGTTGTCATCATCGTTACTAACCGAAGCGTGTATCCAATAGCATTTCTTAGATTTTTATCAGACATTTTAAGCCGTTTAACATGATTTACAGACAGAGTTGGACGACGCGAAGTCTTATGACCAATTAATTAATAAAATTACAATTTTCAAGAAAAGAAAAATACGCGAAGTTTACAAAGGTCAATTTGGTTGATTTAAACTACAACTTTAAATGTGATTAGCTTATTGAACTGTCCGATAACAAACTGCCCGATAACAAACTGTCCGATAACAAACTGAACAAAGGAGATGCAAAATTTGAAACAACTCTGAATTGCTTTGACGGGGAAGGTAACGCCCTGTTTTGCCTCAGTATTTAGCCAGTCAGAGTGTGCATTCTTTCGTTCACCAACCGAAGCCATATAATTACAGCAGTATTTTAGCCAGAATAATTGTAAGACGTTGTTTGATTGTTACTACGTTGAGCCTAATGAAACCAATCAATTTAGGTCCTGAAAAAAAAAAGTGCTCAAGTAACGACGGGATGTTAGTAACATTAATTGGAGTTCGTGGCTTCATAATCCTTTTTCTGATAGTTTACTTAATCTGGCTACACAGGAGAGGTGAGTAACAATTTCATTACACATGGTAGAAGGGTGGGGAAAGCTCCATCATGAAGCAAGACAAAACATTTTTAGCTCCGCCACATGGATTTAACTTCTTTTTCCCTTTTTCTTCCTATTAGGTGCACTAGTGAAACAAAGGTAAGAACTTCGTTTCTTGATATTAATATTGCTACTGTGCACATCATTTATGAGCTTCGTTCCACATTATAAATAGCCTTTCAGTACCTGTCCATTACTTCAAGGACTTACGACTGTTTATATGGAAAGTCCAACATATTTTTGCTATCTCCTCGGTGTTTCGAAATAAACCATGCCTCCAAGCTCAAAATGTCGTCTGCTTTCATTCGACAAACAAAGCATGGAAACTTTTGTCTCTCGCTTCTTTATCAATCATTCGAGGTATTTCTTTTTTACTCTTATGTTGAGCGAAATCCTGGCCCTCAAATGCATTCACGCTTTTATGCGCCAAAGTCTTCACTTTAACTGTCTTTTCAAAGAATTTTTTCACGATTAGATTTTCTTTTAAGCGAGAGATGAGTTTTAAGTTACTCACATTGTCAGCCACGTGTAAGAGTCGCCATGTCATTTTTGCCGACTTGCAGTAAATTTTAAATCCTCCCTGGCGCTACTTCCGTGACCACCCATGTCTGGTGATCCACTGAAGCTTTTTGCCGCTAGAAGGAAGTTGCTTAATCAAGCGAGGGAGTCACGATATGCAGAACACTGTAACAGGTTGACAATTGACGGTGAATTTGGGGCTTTATTTAAAGAAAAAAATCTGGTTCACTCTGAATTAGACGCAGTCACAGTTCATAACAGTACCTCAGCTCCTCCGACTGATCCCTCCAATCCTCATCCTTCTCAAGATTTTTTTCTTACTCTGACCTCCTAAGTGAGGCTAGGACACTTGCGTGTGGTGTTACAGTTAGTCCTTCTATCGAAATCTTGTCCTGATGAAAGTCGCAATGGAATGTACAGATGAACTCGAGCCCTAGTTAACTGTTATTATTAACTAGTCCATGCAGTCTGGCGTCTCACAAGATGTGTGGGTGGAGACTTTTGGAATTCCTACTCTAAGAAATCTGGATCTGACATTACTTCTGAATAAAATTTTCCATTTTCCATAGTAATCTTCAACAGCATCGGATCAGCTTCAGTCACAACTCTTTAAGAATAATGTCTTTCAAAGGCTTCAGTTTGCTACCGTTCTGGCAATACAAGCTCAACTCAAAATTAAGAACGACATTTCCATGAACATGGACAACATACTACGCCTCTTATCTCTCTCGACCTTACCGCCGCCTGTGACACGGGGACCATCAAACTCTCCATTTTCACCATCATAATTATTATCATTCTCATTATTATTATTGTCGTAATTACTAATCATAATGATTATTAGTGTAAGCATTACAATCATTATTTTTCTTAATTGTACGACCTGTGAAGATGAAAGGAGTGCTCACAACGTAAGTTATGGCGCAGAAATCATGATCACGTTGGTTTGGGGAGAAAGCGTGTGATATTACTTTACGCCTGCTCTCTTCAGTAAAATAAACATTAGCAATCTGTAAAGAAAATAAAGGCTGATAGGAGATAACCAGGATTTTTACAAAAACGCGTAAAACTGGCATTTTAAATGGTTTGTAAACACCATGTAATTGCGGAGACCTCCAACCAGGTAGGACCTCCTAGGATGAGGTCAAGCTACTCGCTGGATTGGCTCTCGGTTGTCTTGTGTATTCATAGATAACCAAAAGGTCAACTTCTGGTTAAGAATCGTTCCCTTGATAATTTTTCCCGTGCTGTTTTTTCTGTCTTATTTCTCAATGTCTTATTTCCTAATCAGCAGTGAGGAATATAAGCGTGACGACAATTTTTCCGAGTATATGTATGTCTGCTACCAATAGTGATTCTCCCTACTTTGGGTTACAGTTTTGAGTTTTGGCGTGGATGTTGGAAATCTCGTTCAATCCATTAGACATGACCGTTTTCGATAATTGAGAACGTACTGGTTGTTGATTTTAGTTATAAACGTAGGTCTGATAAAGATGAGTAAACTGTTGTTATTACCTAATATGAGATGTTTTTGAGATTTATGAAAGACTTATTTATTACAGACTTATTTAATAAGTAGTGAAAGGGTATATTAATTTAATAGAATATGGCCGCATTACACGATATCGAAAAAAGTCTGCCCCATTCAAGCACACCCACACAGCCTTCTGCGGAGTGCATGGATCTCAGAGAAGTCAGCAAAGATAATAGAAGAACAAAAAGTACAAGTCTAAGTACTCATTACGCCCCTCTTCATCCCCTGACACGCTCCTGGGAAGTTCCAAGACATCACGTGACCATTGAAAAAGTCATTGGTAAAGGTGCTTTTGGACAAGTTGCCAAGGGAACGGCAGTAGGACTTAGAGGGAGGCCTGATACAACTACAGTAGCTATTAAGATGCTTAAATGTGAGCCACGTTCTGACCTCAACATATAGAATTCGCATTGTCTTCTTTGGTTATGTTGATCCTGATAAAATTGAAAGATTGGTTTTAAATGGAATTTGTCCTAGTTCTAAGTTTTCTTTAGCCATTTGCTATTTCACAACCTATATTGTTGCTTCGGCATTTTTTATATCATTAAAATTTGCTTTTAATTCTGCAGCTAACTCTGCTGAATCGAACAAGAAATATATGATGAAAGAACTTGAAACGATGAAGAACCTTAAACCACATCCTCACGCCATCAAACTTCTGGGATGTGTTACTGAATCTGGTATGTTTTAGTTGTGTGTTTTAATGATGCCATACACATTTTCCTTGCGATTTTATCCGTAAGAATATCTCGTGAAAACTTTTTCTGTGTGTGTATGTGTGT
>NC_142525.1:20429815-20457315 GCF_964205215.1 Stylophora pistillata | reverse complement strand
CTCTCAGGAAAAATTGAATGCATTAGAGTAAGGACGAAAGATGTCACTATGTACGGTAGGAGTACCAATTTTTAATTTTGTTTTGAGCTGGAGACATGGAAATAAACATTTTAAATTTCGTGGCGATTTTTTTTATGAAAATGGGGCTCCAAGCGAACATACAGCCGTTGTTACCATGGAAACAAGAAATGCTGTTACCTCCAAAGTTACATTTTTGTGCATTCCCTTGATTGCCTACCGCATGCAAAATTTTAAGGCAGCGGATGATTTTCCTTTTGCAAGTTATTTGATTCTGAGAGAGACCAGTTCTTTATCTGGTTGTACAAAAGTTTATCAACAAAGTCACCAGGCTGCCAAATTAAAATTAGCCGGACATGGGTGATGCTCTTAGTAGACCAGGAATCATCCTCGTTCCTAGTTCCTCCCTCCTCCTTGCTCTAGGAGAATAACCTGATGTAACATGGCAGTTTTGCACAAGCTTAAATAACTGATTTACCTTCCACGCGTGTTCTTCCTTCCACCTGTTTTACAAACATTTTAAAACATTAGAAGACGTGTGACTTGATTGTGCTTCCAGCAATTTCTTTCTTAGAGGGATAGATAGATACTCTTTTTTTTTCACTGAAACTTCTCGGCCAAATAATTGTTTTAAGAACATCAAATTTCTGCGGGGAAACTATCAGCCGATAGTTCCTCGACAGAAACACTGTATTGTTTAAATAGAAATGTCGCACTTATAATCTGACTGTTAAATATGGCAGTTTGTCAATAATTCCTGTTCTTGCTCTTGTTTTAGAGTTGTGGTAATATGAACGATGAATAGCTGTATTAAATTTTTTTTTATATTTTTTAAATGGAATGATAATAACCGAACAACAATTCTATTTCAGAGTGTGAACTCGCGCCTTTTAATTCATTTTATTTTCCTCCAAAAACAAGCCTGATTTCCTTCTACGAATAGAATTATTCCATAATCAAACGCGTCACATGCGTAGTACGTTGCACCGTACTTTTCTCCACAACGTCCGTATCTTAATTCTTCCTTTTCCTCCCTTCAGACTCTGAAACCGTTGGCTGAGGGGAAACCTCTCTCTATTTGTCCAAATGTGGGCAACGATCCTTAAAAAAGAAAATTTCACTTGTCGTATTCGCAGACAAATTGCGTCATACGTCGTTGACAGTCTTCGTCCCCAGTTCGACTGAAAAGAGGGAAAGTTAGTTTTTGAGCGCTTTGAATATTGTAGGTGGTTGTTTCGGAAAATTGTTTCAAGCTGTTAATCATTTCAAAGGGAATTGGTTTGTATATGTTACAGACGTCCATTTCAGTGTTCGCCCTGAATAAGTGTGACCTGCTATTGAAGAAAGGAACTCAGCGTTGTAGAATGCGAAACTGATAAGCCATCAGGATGTTTAAAGTACTGGGAATGAAGCTTGGAGTATTCATGTTTCTTCTTGGAAGTACGCTCTTTTCATTATGATAAGTCCATTTTTCAAACAAAATTTTATTCAAACTCGTTTGTAGCTCGAGAGCTCTATTGCATGACGATTAATGAGGGCGATACCAGAATCCATCATCGCGCGAAAAATGCTAACAGGGCTAATTCTACAATACGATCAACCTTATTAGCCAGACAGGCTCAAGTTCAACTGAAATTATGGTCTCAACCGGAACTCCGGAGCACGGATTATTGGCAACCGCACCGCATTGCGTTTGTGTACGCCTGCGCGTTTCTTTCAAGAATCATTGAAATAATCATTCCCGTTACTTTGTTCATAGGTAATTTGCAAGTGGCTGATACCTCGATTTACTTACTTTATCTTTCTCATACACAATTCCCACTAATTTTGTTGTCAAAATCCATGTTCTTTAAACTCGGAAAATTTCATAAATCTTTGGACAAGGCGAAGAAGAGAATTTTTGTACGGCGTCGGCCAATCGTCTGAACTTGAGGGCGACTGGTCACAAACAATTTTCTGAAAGCGTAAACATAGATAGAAAGTGCTACGTACAGATTTTATTCACTATTAGCGAACTTTAACGAAGGAGCTCAGTGTTTTGTTCAGTAGACTACGCAGAAGCTATTTGCCTACAAGCAGACTATTCTTTATCATACCTAGTCTCTTTGCACGTTCATAGTTGGTTGAAACAGCGTACTTATCAGAGTACAAATGCAAATTTCAAAACCAGGTAAGGTCAGGTTATTGATGAGAACACTGGGCCTAAACATGCCAAGCACAGAAATTTACGAAACTATAATTTGAACAGGGATGAAAAATACTGGAGAGAAAACGGAGTAGATTAGCCGAGTTTTTGAAGGTTTTCGTAAGCTCAAGCACGGTAGTAAAATTTAAAGACAGCAACTTGACTCGCTAGGTGTAGTTTCGTGTTCAAAAACAAAACAAAACAGGAATGATGGCAGCCTGCTGGTCTGGTGAACTCTTTCAGTTTGTGAACTATTTCAATTTAGGAACTATTTAACAATTTGTTCATGCTTTAGCGTGCACTATCGAGTTATGGAGCACGCGGGAAGTTTTGAGAGCACGAAAGAAGCCTAAGGGCAACTCTAGCTTCTTGAGTGCTCTCCAAACTTCCCACGAGCTCCATAACTCGATACTGCACAGCTGAAAGCATGAACCAATTGTTTTAGAACATAGCCGGTGGAATTGTGCATCAAATCCGACGCGAAAAACGGACAACAATATCAGTTGAAGCGAATCGTGACGGCGCTGATGCCAAGTCTCCTTTTCCGTTGTTTTTCTCTTTTTCTGCCTCATTTAAGAACTCTAGCCCAAGGGAAAAGATCGAAACATTGTCTTCGTTTTCGGACTAGTAGGCCGAGTTTCTGTTTGTATCCATTATTGTCGATAAATATATTATTTTTCCCCGCGCTAACAATGGCCGCTCGCGCGAAAAATAAAATTTCTGGCGAAGCGATTTGCTGACGCTGTCAGCATGTACTATCGGGATTTTGAGCACGCTTATGTATATTGAATTTGATTGCGTGGTTCTGCTAGCTATGTTCTAATTCACTTTGGGAGCTATTTCAGTTTTGATGGTTTCACATTTTGACATCTTCAGTGTTATTTTACCGATGAAATAATTTGAACCATTCTAACAATAATTACGGTTGGCTTCCTATAGCATACTTTGTAATGGTGATAGGACTAAGAAGATTCCTTTCCGGTCTGTAACCATACGAGTGATAAAAAAAATCGGACGGCCGAGCAGCGGGAGTCCGACTTGTTTATCATTTTTTTATCACTCGTATGCTTACAGACCAAAGTGGACGACACGAAGTCTCATGACCAAATTACCTAATCAAAAAAATTACAATTTCCAAGAAAAGAAGAATAGCCAAAGTTTGAAAGAAGGGGAAATTTTGCACTAGTAGACCGATGAAGGAGGCGTCAACTGTTCTATGTCGCTATGAAGTTAATAAAGGTTGATCTGGTTGATTTAAACTGCAACCTTAAATGTGATTGGCTTATTGAACTGTCCGTTAAACAAACTGCTGGATAACAAACTGTCCAATAACAACTTGGCAAACGAAATAGTGTAAATAGGAGTTTTTTAAACCAACCACAATCAAGGAACTTGTAATTTTCTATGATTAATGAAAAAAACAGATGGACGCTTTGCCACCTCTGTTCGTTTGGAAAATAAAGGCTTTTCGGAAAATTACATGGCAAATGCTGGAAGAATTGATGTTTTCTTTATAATACAACATCATACGCGAATTGGTGAAACGCAGACTGGTAAAAACTTCGTGAAGGCTTGCCTAAAAAAATCGCAAGCATGGTTACATGCCCTCATCCAAAGGTACCTCAGCCCTTAATGGTGCACTTAATATTTATGTATTTATTTTCAGAGTTGATCCCTTAGAGAACAAAGGGAACACAAAAATTGATACACCTCAAAATTACTGAAGTAAAAAAAGTTTGAAAGAAAGTAATGCTTCAGTATTTACAAATCAAACGAAAGACCACTCACCTTTAAGTGCCCCTCACACAGAGAAGTTTTTAAAGAAGGAACAATGACTACCGGCTGGTGATATCGAGTATTCCTATACATTACAGGCCTTGTAAAAATCAATCCAAAGATGAGATTTCATGGTTTTCTTTCAGGTATTTTGGTGCTTCTCTCGAGAACAGAAAGTGTTACTGGTAAGTGATAGCATTGTATCAAGAAGAACTGTTGTCGGTTATAGCGACTGAAGTTTTGTAAACTTCAGCAAAAGCAATCATGGCATTCGAATTAAGAGTTATTGTTAGTTATGTCTTAAAACTCTATTCTAGTACCCTGTGTAGTCGGTTTTTGGCGTGATGTCATTGGCTGTAAGGCAAAAGTCATGTAATAAAGCAAAGCCTAATTAAAAGTTACAAGTAACAACCTTATTCGTCTAAACACTAGAAGAAAAACGTGGAAAAGTTCTGAAAGCATGAGAGAGATTGACAACCTCCGTCAGACAGCACAATTTTTTAAATTTTTCTTATTTTTTAATTGCTCTTTCCTTGCAAAGGAAATGACGCTCTTTTCAACAAACTAACGCCAACCAAAGCTGAAATCCATCTATCGGTGGTTGTACTTATCGTCGCGAAGGAGAGATAACCACTTATTTGAAGTCATAATTGTAAAGATTAAATTTTGTAATTGAAATTTGTCCAAGCCACTTTTGCGTGACAGCTGACGCCAAAAATAAGGTGTCCCTTTCGTGTTTTAATTGTTTTTGCTTTTGGATTTTATCGTTACCCATTCGAAGATAATGTGCCATCTATTTTGGCCGTAAGACTCAGCCAAAGACAGAATTGAATAATTCTTTACAATATTATTATAGCAAAATTATAACTAATAAAGTGGTCTGTACAAAATACTGGCGAGGAGCACTGCGGTTTACGAGACATTGCGATTTACTCGATGGCACATGGTCGGGATGAGCGAGTTCTTGGAACGGTTAGAGTGGAATCATAGCGGGTTGAAAGCTCTTTTGCTTCTCAAGCTGTGTGAGTCTTGATGACGTGGGAGGAGTAGGTTGGCGAGACTGTGATCGTTCAAGTTGATGATGTCCTTGGAGCAATAAATTGAATATCTTAGAGCAGTAATCATCGCGTCTTTGGCATAGAGTACAGAGTTCATAGCTGTCTAGGGATTGTTTATACGATTGATAGGACCCAATTATTGACATGATTCTTTTCTGAACACGCTCAAGGTTTTCACTGAGGTATCCAGACCTAAAACCAGTCGACCTTATCGCCCAATGAGTACTAGCAGTATGAAGTCAAAACGTCGCGATTCACGTCATAAGTGAGCAGATCGTGGCACAAGTGACAATTCTTTATTATCTTAGCATACCCAATGTTTCTCTCTGGTACTCTTAATTTAACGCCCCTCTTACTATGCACAATTTTGCCTTATTTTTGGATTGAACAACAATAACTGGACGAAGGGGCGTATTAGCGAACTGCGGTAAATTTTATTTCATTTCTAAATGCTTCGTGCAAAGTGGCTAAGGAAATACTAAGCATATGTTGACCAGTTTTGTCGGATATTTAAGTTAACTTCTATAATCTCATCAACAGTTCGTTTGGTGAGCCCCTCAAGAGGATTAAATCGTGCCTTTTATTTTATTTGACCCCAGAAACAAGCCCGATTTTCCGACTTGTACGAATGGAATTATTCCATATTCAAACACGTGACATACGGGAAACGCATTCCTATTCCCTCCCTCAAGTAAGCCTGAAAGGCGATTGGACTCTGAAACCGTTGAATTGGCTGAGGGGAGACCTCTATTTGTCTTAATATGGGCAACGACCCCAAAATTAGAAAATTTATTTCTTCTTATTCGCAGACAAATTGTGTCATACGTTGTTGAAAGTCCTCGTCCCTAGCTAGTTCGACTGTGAAGAGGGAAAGTTGGTTTTTGAGCGCTTTGAATATAGTCGGTGGGGTGTTTCGAAAAACTATTTCAAGCTACTTATACTGTACATCATTTCAAAGGGAATTCATTTGCATATCTTACATTGTACACCCTGAATAAGTGTGACCTACTATTGAAAAGAGGAACTCATTATTTTGGAATGCGAAGCTGATTACTCCTCAGGATGTTTAAAACATTGGGAATGAAGCTTGGAGCACTCGTGTTTCTTCATGGAAGTAAGCACTTTTCATTATGATAGGTTCATTTTTTAAACAAAACTTTATTCAAACTCACTCGTGGCTATTTGTGGCTCGAGAGCTCTATTGCATGACGATTAAAGAAGGCGATGCCAGAAATGATCCGTTATTGCGCGATAAGTGTTAAGACCGTTAAACTTTAACGGTCTTAATTATCGCGCGATTCTATCATACGATCAACCTTATTAGCAAGTCAGGCTCAAGTTCAATTAAATAAAAAGAGGGAGCTTTAGTACTACGACGGCAACGAGAACGGTAGAAAACAATAGGCTTAATGAGCAAAAACAATCGCCCTGCCTGTGCGTTCAACATTTTGCTACATTTCTTTGCCATTCTCGGCAAAACAACGACGTGAAATAACCAAACTTTAGGTTTTCATCGAGAACGTGAGCACATGACGGTTAATTTTTCTTTCTTTCTCCTTACTGTAACGTCGTTCGTAGTGATATAGCCCTGAATAGTTCGCCAGCATTTTCCAAGTGAAACACATCGGAATAACCTCGAAAGAGTTACAAAAACGAAAAGTTAGATTTCGACACGACGCTTTCATCGCCGTCGTCGTTGCTAAAGCTCCCCAAGGTCTCAACCGGAACTCCGGATCATTGTCAACCGCACCGCATTGCATTTGCCCGTTTGTGTATGCCTATGCGTTTCTTTCAAGGATCATTGAACTAATCATTCCCACGACTCTGTTCATAGGTATTTTACAAGTGGCTCATAAACCGATCTACTTAGTTTTTCTTTCTCATACGCAACTTTCTTTAAACTCGGAAAATTTAAATCTTGAGACAAGGCGAAGAAGATAATTTTTTTACGGGGTCAGCCATGCGTCTGAAACTGTCACAAACACTTTCCTGAAAGCATAAATTTAGATAGAAAATGCAACGTACAGATTTTGTTCACTACTGGCAAAACTTGGGAAAACAAACGAGTTGTTTGGTTCAGTTAAATAAGCATAAGCTATTTGCACATAAACAGACTATTCTTTATTATATATCTTTATACAGTTTTTGCACTTTCTGATTTGGCTGAAATGGCGTAACTATCAGAGTACAGATGCACGATTTAACGGCGTCAAGCCATCAAGCCAGTTTATACGATTTGGTCGACTATTTCCCGGACTTCTCTCTCCATCCTTTCATTCATTGACCCACACGCCTTGCATGACCTGTAACACTAATATCAAAACGAGCTCTTGGCTTTAATTGATACAAAACAACCAGTAGATAACAGCACAAATTAGAAATTGAAATTTCAAAACCAGGTAGGTTCAGGTTATTGATGAAACACTGGGCCAGCAAATAGAAACAGAAAAGGTTTTAAAAAATGCCAAGCGCTTAAATGTACAAAACGATAACATGAACAGAGATGGAAAACATTGAAGAGAAAACGGGGTAGATTGGCCGAGTTTTTGAAAGTTTTCACGCTTCGAGACTATCACAAGCTTAAGTACGGTAAAAAATTCAAATACAGCTAACACTAATTAAACAATAGAGTGTTTCTGTCGAGGAACTATCGGCTGATAGTTGTCCCGCGGAAATTTGATGTTCTCAAAACAAATATTTGTCCGAGAAGCGAAGCTTCGAGGGCAAATATGCTAGTCACTTGACCGATTTAAACCAATAAGAACCGGAGAAAATTTAGTGGTGAACTACAGTTAGGTATAGTTTCGTGTTCAAAAAACAAAACAGAACAGGAATGATGACAGCCTGCTGACCTGGTGAACTATTTCAGCTTGTGATCTATTTCAGTTTAGGAACTATTTCAGTTTGAGAGCCATTTCAGCTTTGATGGTTTCACATTTTGACATGTTTAGTCTTATTTTACCAATCAAATTATTTGAACCATTCTATCAATAATTATGCTTGGCTTATTATAGAGGACTTTGTAATAGTGATAGGACGAATTATCACTCGTAGACCGAATTGGACGAAGTCTTATTACCAATTAATCAATAAAATTACAATTTTTGACATAAGAAAAATAGCCAAATTATGGAGGAAAGGGAAAATTTGCATCAATAGACCAACAGAGGAGGCATAAATTGTTTAATGTTGCCCTGAAGTTTACAAAGGTGAATTTGGTTAATTTAAACTACAACTTTAAATGTGATTGGCTCATTGAACTGTCCGATAACAACATGCACGATAACAAACTGCTCGATAACAATCTGCCCGGTAACAAACTAAGAACAACTTTGCAGGTGAAATAGTGGAAAATAGGAGTTGTTTTTAAACGAATCATAATCAAGGAAATTGCAATTTTTTATAATTAATGAGAGTACAGATATACGCTTACGCCACCATTGTTCGTTTGGAATATAAAGTTTGTTTGGAAAATTTATGCGAACTCGTGAAAAAATTGACGTTTTCTTTACAATACAGTATATCTTATTAAATGTTTTGTTCTGTAATGTCGCCGAGTACTTTACGAGTCATGCCGTATTTTGACGAGCCCGTAGGGCGAGTCAAAACGCAAACAACGAGTAAGAATATTCAGCGATGCTACATAACAAAGTGTCTCAGGCTAATAAGAGATTTATTATCCAACATGCCAACTTGTTATTTCAGTGCGGGCAAATGCCTAACCGTTTCTCTGGAGTACAAATACTGCGAGATATTTGTACCCGTTTTGTGCTCTACGAAACAAAGTTGGATGATAAAAACATGGTATGCAAATTGCTAAAACGCAGGCTAGTAAAAAGCGGATAAGTATATTTTGTGTACTATACGAGGAAAAAAATCTGTTCGCGAAGGCTTGCCTAAAAAAACACAAACATTCTTACATACCCTCATTGAAAGGAATATCAGCCATTGATAGCGCACTTAATATTTAAGTATCATAATCGGAACTATTTGCGATCAAATGAATAAAGGCTGATAGTTTCGTAAGAAACTGTTTGGGGCTTGCGATCAAAGTTGATCCCTTATGGGAACAAAGGAAATACAAAAATTTGAAACAACTCTCAATTGCTGGAGCAAACAAAAAAAAGAGCTTAAAAAACAGTAAAGCTTCAATGTTTACGAATCAAACTCAAGACTACTCAGCTGTAAGTGTCCTTAACACAGAGAAGTAGAATGGGAACAATAATCACCAGCTGATTATAATGAGTATGCATACACACTAATCGTAAAAATCCATCCAGAGATAAGAATTCATGGTTTTTCTTTCAGGTATTTTGGTGCTCCTCTCGAAAACAGCAAGTGTTACTGGTAGGTGATATTATTGCATCACGAAGAACTGTTGTCGGTTATAGCGACTGAAATTTCGTAAACCACAGCGGTAGCAATCATCCCATTCGAATAGCGAGTTGTTGTCAATAGTCAGTTTTGCCGTGATGCCGAAATTAAGAGTTGATGTCAGGCAATAACGTCACGGCAAAACTAAACACTTGTTTTATGCGAACCGGTTGTTGAATTAAGGTTGCACTTTCTACAAGCATTTCCTCGGTGAACTTTAGCTTAAAAGCGAGAATCAAATAAGGAGATACCGAAAGAGATAACTCGAACTTATTATGACATCTTCTAAATTATCGGCTTTTGGATAGGTGGGTGGTCGACAGAAAACATTTACACGCGACAAAATAAATCAATCTTTTGCTTTCTGTTCTAAAAGTACCGACAAGACCAAAGGTTTTTTTTTCTTAAAAAGCGTGATGATTGCTCAATTTTGTGTGGGCCTGTTTGTGTGAGATGGATTTCTTTCGGCTGCCGTACTTAGTCGAAACTCAGTCCTCGGGTGTAGGACGATAGAGGTCAATCATATTCTAAGCAAGGATTCAACACCGATCGATTCAGTGTTTGGATCAATTCCGACGTCTGAGAAACGTATGTTTTGTCTATAGTGATATCGAGTATTCGTTAAAACTGCCTCGGCAGCTAACGGTTGTTCAGCAACCTCTCTTGAAATTAACTCCTACCGACAAAATCATAGGATCTGTGAGCTTGGAAAAAGCTTCTAATCAAAAACATAATATGTTACTTTCCGTCTTTTACGCAATCGTAACAGGCGGTATTGATCATTTTACAAAGTTCGCGCCAAAACTGCCCCTCTTTAAAACCAAATTGCGCAATCAATTATTTTCATGGAGAGAGAAGGAGGGAGGAGAGAGAGAGAGAGAGAGAGAGAGAGAGAGAGAGAGAGAGAGAGAGAGAGAGAGAGAGAGAGAATTTTCCCATTTTTTGCGTGACATTGTAAATTAGCTAAAAGACTGCAACAATATGCCCTCACATCGACTATTACCCTGAATTAGTCTCTATTATCCGAACGGTTACCAGTGAACATAAACTGCAATTATAATATCTAGCCTACCGCCGTTTCTTCGTCAGGGACAAATTATAAACACTCAATCACAGGTATTTGTCTCAAAGATAACGTATCTCGTGATTTTACTACAGAAATTAAAACTCTAAAATATTCACTGTAAACCTTTACCAAAAATATTTTGCGGCCTTCATTTTGTTAATCTGTAAAAAATCCTTCGAACTGTGAGAAAAGTAGCCTATTTCATGGGCTTTAGCGTGAGCACGACAATGCGGGCTTCTTGAATGGTTGCTGCGTATGTAAACTTTTCTCCTACAAGTCGAGTTTGTGGCAAGATGCAGTTCGCTTAGAATTAATTGCCACTTGATGAGGTGAAGTCCAGGGTGGCTAATAGAAAATGAAAGAAAGGGAAATGAAAATGGCGCTGTTTCCATCAAATAAGCGCGAAAACAAGTTTAAGCGCAGCCTTGCTAGCTCGCGTTTTGATGTCTCCGCATTCAATTTTTTTTTATTCCATCCGACCGACCTGGTCAAGTACAGTTAAGATAAGAAGTTGTTTAGCTGAGCGCTACAATGTCAGCCTGAAATCCGCAATGACGTTCTGGAAAAGCACACCAAATGTTTTTATTCTTACACTTACCTTTACCCACTCTCCCTACCATTCTCTCCCTACCTACCATTCGAGACTTTTTTTTTCCTGATTGAGCAACGATAATTGGAGGGAGGAGGCATTTTAGTGAGATGTAGTAGATTAAATAGTTTTAATTGCGAAATTAAAATTTCTGAATACTTCCTTAAGAGTTGCTGAATAGATGTTATGCGTTAACAAGTTTTGTCGGGAATTTTACCTAACCTCTATAATCACGACTACAGTTCGTTTGGTGAGCCCCACCGATTCGCCGTCTTTTGGTCGCGTTGAAGTGCTGCACAATGGTACATGGGGAACCATTTGTGATGACTTATGGACCTTAAAAGACGCTGATGTAGTTTGTCGCCAGCTCGGGTACGTTGGAGCTTTATCAGCACCTCGTTACGCAGCATTTGGACAAGGAACTGGTCAGATATGGCTTGATGACGTTAATTGTGTTGGAGTTGAGACAACAATATCACAATGTAATCACAGAGGATGGGGAGATCACAACTGTAACCATGATGAAGACGCTGGTGTGGTGTGCCAATCCAAAGGTAGAGTAACGATACGAGTACTCATGATCATCCTAGGCGAGAAGGAAAATAGAGGTAATCAGAAACTAAGAAAGACGTTGCGTAATCGACAGTGTTACGATCAACATTTCTCTTATGGAGAATGAGAAGCTCATAACTGTCAGGGAATAATGAAGACACTGGAGTAGTGTTTCGACCTCCTACAGTTTACATAACTTAGAATAAAAAAAACTTTAGGTCCTTCTTTAATCTTTTTTCATTTTTCGAACCTCATGGGGCTAACAAAGCGAATTCAAATAAACCAAAGTTTTACTGCACTTTTTACCTTTACAGTAAATTGAACGATCTGGTCAAATGCAATAAAAATTACGCGGTTTGTGTTAGCTTTTGGCTCAGCATCAAAACAACATCATTAGACGATCGCTCTTCGTGTATGTGTGGCTAAATTTTATTCATATATTCACATTTACGGCAGTTCGTTTGGTGAGCCCCACCAATTCGACGTCTTCTGGTCGTGTTGAAGTGTTTTACAATGGTACATGGGGAACCATTTGTGACGACGACTGGGAACCAGACGACGCTGATGTCGTTTGTCGCCAACTTGGATACGAAGGAGCTCTATCAGCCCCAAAAAGTGCAGCATTTGAGCGAGGAATTGGTCAGATATGGCTGGATGACGTAAAATGTGTAGGAGATGAGACATCAATATCACAGTGCAATCACAGAGGATGGGGAGTTCACGACTGTAGCCATTATGAAGACGCTAGTGTGGTGTGCCGACCTCAAGGTAGAGTAACTATACGGTCTTTCTTTTAAAAAATTTCTTCTTTTAAACTTTCTCTCATCATGGCAAAGTTTGAAACTTCAAAACCTAGGAATAAAAATTTAAATTTCAAATCGACACCTTAGAAATTTTACATTTTACTTGCACCTTACATTTTGTTTTGCCGTGCTTTCATTGTTAGCATGCTTACTGCAAGTAACAGTTCTATACTAGCGGTGTATTAATTACCACTAATGCTAGAACATTAGCATATGAATCTGCGCTCCCATGATCTACAACATTCAATCTATTATGCTCTGACAAAGAGCTAACGCTCTTGTCAAAATGAATCAGAATCGAATCGTATAGTATGGTAGTAGTGGTAGCAATGGTTGAATGAAGACAGGATGAAGGATGAATAAGTCCAATTCTCGATGGTGGCTAAGTCCCTACACTGAAAGGTTCGCCCTTCAGGGCCCAGTTGTACCGAGTGACAGTCTTCGAGCGAACAGAACATTAGCAAGAAATTGTAGGACCAGGGTTGTGAGAGACAATTGTTCTTAGGGTGAGGTTGTTGCAACTTGTTTTTGGAATTAACGTAGCTAAGCACACCAGAGTGGAGGAAGAGTTACACACTTGAAAAAGGGAGATGACTGCTTCAACCTTGGCAATGCGCTTCGGTTTTCTATAAATAATTAACAGCAATAAGATAAATAACAAGATAAATTCAGGGAAGGATAAACCAGGGAAATATCCTTCGCTGTGGAAATATCGACCGTCGCCTTGATAGGCTGAGAAAGAGAAAAATTATGGAGCTGGAAAAGTTTTTCCGAACGCTATGCACACCGCCTTAAAGTTTCGATAACAATACTTCTACAATTCCTTAAAAGATAGTTCAGAGGCTTGTAATCTCGTCAGCTGGTAACATCTAAAATAGTGATTGTCAGACCAGAAGGAAACGGGCCAGTTTCTATACCAATGCTCCAAATTAATTCAGACTCTTGAAATGTTCGTCCTTAAACCCATTATGTTTGTCGCGGAAGATCTTACATTCTTTTGCTATGGCACCAAGAACCAAACTAACCAAGATCTGTGGATCGGCCTTCATGGCTTCCTCACGTTTTAAAGCAATAATTATTATTCGTTCAGTCTGGACATGGTTATCGTGTTGTGATATTAAGATTAAGTTTTCGGTCGCCTCATGTACGCATAGCCAGCAATGTAGGCAGAATCGATTTCGAGGGTAAAGCCTATAATAATAATATAATAATAATAATAACTTGTATTTATATAGTGCTCATATCTTGAACTCATGGCGCTTTACAACACTGTACGGGGGACTTTACCAGACTGCTAAGCAGTTTACAATCAAATGAAAGCGAATATAACAGATGCCCCCTCCCCCCACTGATTCCCAGTAACCAGGCCAGATCACATCACAGTAATCTCGTGAAGTGGGTCCTTTAACGTCCCCTGCCTAACCAAATTAACTAAGTAATAGATGCAGGAGACGGGACCTCCATTTAGTCGTCCCTATCCGAGTAGACTAGAACATCTAACCATTTCTTGATCGATGTTATAGAAAGGTAGCATATTCTTCTCAATTATTTTAAGACCCTGAGTGTAGGTCCAGCCGGGGCTCGAACCCTCGACCTCCCACACAACAGTCCGGCGCTTAACCAATTGAGCTAACCGGGAGACGGTTAAATACATTGATTCCAAACAGCGTCCTACCGGTAAGGGCCAAATTTACACGCCTGTACTAAATAAAGTTATAATTAAAGGTAGTCACACGATTTTTACTGCAATCTGGGATAAATCAGCCTGGGTAAATTTCGCAAAGAATATCTAAGCTGAAGGAGGCTATCTAATCTGCATCTCTCTAACGAATAACCGATATTAAGTACTCTTCCTCTGTTAGTGTAATAGCGAAAACCATTATACGAAGGCTATCAGGCCTGAAATGTCTTCCATCTTTGTTACGAACTCTTGTAGAAGACGCCCCACGATTTGTGTCGAGGGCCTCCGGTTCATACATTTCAATACTTTGGTCATGGTTGTTTTTGGAAGCCCAGGAATTTCGAGCTCATCGCCTAGTAACCACGATCTTTCATTCCTGTTGCTTCACATGACGACGAACAACCCTTTACGATAATAACGAGATTCTTGGTGAAGAGGGTTTTGATCAAGCAAGGACGTGCAAATATCAAGATCAAACTTTTGCATAAATTTCCAGGTTTCGGTAACATAATGTGTTGAGTTTCGTGTGTCTCTGAGTGGATGAATACCTTTCCTTCGTGTCTGTAGGCGTGCTCGTGGAAATACCTATGCGTAGCCACATTGCCTTGATTCCTGCAATTCTCTCATAAATTTTTCTTGCTTTATGAGTGTGTAAGAAGAATCTGAAATAAATTTTTTTATACTTCTCGCTATATCAGATTTATCTGCAGCTATTGTGAGTGATCACGATGCCGTATTTACTTGCGTAGATGTGCGCGTTCCACGCGCTTAGCTGCGATGCAAATAGATCAGACTGGAGGAAAACCTAACCCCTGATGAGTTTTTTGAGGACTGTGTTAGTTTGCCTTTATCTTGTGTGTGTGTGGATTAAAATTACCAGACGACATGGTATAATGGCTTAACATTCTAATAATAATAATAATAATAATAAGACTTTATTTATTGAGGATAGCACGTGATAGTGCACAAACACTAATAAACTTGTGGTCCTCTTAATTACAATAAATATATAAATGCAAATACAATAGAATCATTAATATATTGAAAAAAAAAAAAAAAGATTACAAATATAAATAGAAATTTAGCTAATTACAAATAATATTTAATTGATAAAATATATAATACAAGATAATATAAACAAGTAAGAATATATAAAACTACTATCAATAAAATTTACCGATTAAAATGAGCTAAGCATGAATTGTCATCATAATAATATTTAAATACGTTGTCTTTAAAGGCCTTAAGTGTATTAGACTTTTTTAATTCAGGCTTTAACTGATTCCATAATTTTATGGCAGAAACTAGAAAAGTTTTCCCTCCTTCTCTAGCCCTTTTAAACTTAGGTAATAAAAAGTTGTATTTACAAAATCTAGTGTTGCGTGAATGTACTGAACTTAATAATCGTAAGCTATCATTAAGATAATTAGGTACACAATAATTAATCCTTTTAAATAGTATTGAACATTTAGCTATCTTAGTAGAGTTATAAAATGGTATCCACTTTAAACGATTGAATAGCATAACTGATGAACTACGTGGTTCAGCATCTAATAAAACCCTAGCAGCTCTCTTTTGTAGCCTAAGTATTCTTAAAAGAGATTCATTAGAGCAAAGTGACTGCCATGCAACATTGGCATAATCAAATAATGGCTTAATCAAACTATTATAAAATAAAAGTCTTTGGTTAAATGGTAAACAAAGTTTGATCTTATTCAAAATTCCAATTCTTTGTGAAATTTTTTTGCACAGTCTGTCAACATAAGTGTTCATTGATAAATCGTGGTCAATGTCTATACCAAGAAGTTTAGCTGAGGGTACTTGTTCCAATGATACACCATTCATAGTTTTAAGAGATAAATTATAACCATCTGGAAGTTTCTTCCCAAGGCGTTTGCCTGTGACCAGTAGTGTTTTAGTCTTTTTTTCATTGAGAGGAAGTTTATTGGTGTGCGTCCAGCATTCAATTTCCTTCAAAGAAGCAGCTAGTGAATCTTGTAGAGAATCAACCGCTGAGATATCTGCCGATAATGTCAGTGTGGTGTCATCAGCATAGAGATCCAGGTCAGCACCATTAACATGTAGAGGCAAATCATTGATATAAATGACAAAAAGTAAAGGGCCAAGGATACTACCCTGTGGAACACCATGCCTCACAAGAGCAGAGTCAGATGTCACATTATCAAGAGCAATAAATTGATGTCTATCAGTCAAGTATGAACTAAACCATTTACGTGCAACTGGAGTTAAACCATAGGCATTCAGCTTTTGCAAAAGAATTTCACGGTCAACCATATCAAAAGCTTTCCTGTAATCAACTAAAAGAAGACCGCTGACTTGATCATTGTCTAGATTAAATAACAAATTGTCTATGACTCGTATAAGAGCAGTGTCTGTTCCATGGTGTTTCCGAAAACCTGACTGTAAAGGGTACAATAGATTGTTTTCACATAAGTAATTATAGAGATGATCGTGTATATGACGTTCCAGAATCTTTGACAAAACTGGTAATATCGAAATGGGTCGATAATTGTCCGGATCCTCACGGTCCCCAGATTTAAACAACGGAATGACTTTCGCTATCTTCCAACAATCAGGGAATACACCAGAATTAATTGAAATATTCAAGATTTGAGTAATTGAATAAGCAATAGCTGGTCCTGCTATTTTCAGATATCTTGCACTTATCTTGTCAATACCCATAGCTTTGTTAGTTTTGAGTCCTAACAGAGCACCCAGCACAAAATCTTTAGTAACAGGAGGAATATTGAAAAGAACATCCGGATCTTTTCTTGAACAAACAAAGTTTTCAACCTTTGAATTGCAATAAGGTACATTAGGTAGTAGATTCCTCAGTGAATCAGCAATTGAAGTGAAGTGATCATTAAACTTTTCAGCCAAAACAACATTTGGCGTCACAACTGATTTTGATACATCGCCCATTAGCGATTATATGGTTTTCCAGATCTTTTTAGAGTTTCCCTTGTTGTTGTTGAAACAGGTGTTATAGTATTTATATTTCGCACTGCGAATCATGTTTACAACTTTATTCCTCGCAATTTTGAAGCAGTTCCAATCCGTGACACAACGACTTTGCCTTGCTTTACGTAGTAAAGAATCCCTTCTGCGAAGCGCTTGTAAAATATTCACAGTCATCCATGGAGCTTGATTTTGTTTGGCTACTTTGGCTACTTTTTACTTTGGCTACTAATTCTGGCTAGTGAATGCATCAAAAGGGAGGGTCTCTTAATAAGGTCAAAGTAACACGCCTTCTGCACCATGAATGAATGCGACTGAGATACGGGGGCTGCAGATTTTTTAAGTGATGAGTAATAGGATCAAAAATAAAATAAAAAGACCGAAGTAGGTGTGGAAAGTAATTCATCGCATTTTTTTAATCCAATCTCTAAGCCCCTTGAAGAAGATCCAGATAAACTTAATAATTTCTTAAGTACGACCAACGAAAAAATACCAGGGACTAAGCCAGAGAAAATGCTGGACCTTTTTTAGTTTGTCTATTCCCTGTAGGAGCATGCGTGAACTAAAGGCCTTCCCCATCACTGACCTGACACCCCATCCCGTATAGATCAGATGCCAATCATTTGTAAAGTTGACGAAGGAGAATCTTCGAAGTCCCTTAACGCACAGTCTAAACACCTGCATCACGTTCGCGAGCTTCTTAAAGGTGTGGAAAACAGCTGGAATATCTGATGATGTGCGCAGATTATAGAAAGCATGTGATACTGTTCAGTCCCAGTCTGTCTTAGCTCACTAAAATACACAGTTTAGGATTCTTAAAAGACTTTCTATTCTGGATGATCAACTACCTTACCGATAGGAAACACCTGGTATTAAATTAATGACAAGAAATCTAGCTTTGCTAAATCAATGTTGTGACCAGTTATATTCAATCTCTACGTTACCGATCCACAAAATATGTTGCAATTAACTTGCTTCCAGTACTCTGATGATACGTCTTTCTACATCCATTCAAAAGTATGCGGCCTCGATTTTTTTAAAACTAAAATTAATTGCGGTATTAAAAGACTTGGGAAGTACTCTTAAAGCTTTAACTTGGCTTTGAAGCCCTCGAAGCCGAATGAATGCCTATATCAACGCGCCAAATGACGCGCTTCCAAATCCTAGATCAAAGCACTTTGTCGGTTATGTGTGATGATACTCAGCTCGAGTGCACACCATGTGTCATACACTAATCTTGGTCAAAATCTTACCAGGGGTACGCAGGTAATGTCTTCAGTACACATGCGCGAGCTTTGTTCTAAGAAAATCTTTAAGACAAGAGGACCTTGTTGGCCCTATGGCTGGCCTGAACTGACTAACTATTTACAAAAGAATGGTTTTTTAAAATTTATGTGTGGCAAAAACATTATTTCAGTACTTTTAAAGAAAAAAAAAGCTAGACTTGTTCAAACAGTTCAAGGTTTTCTAGCTTGAATACAATGCTGCAATACATTCCCTAACCCTAACCCCAACCCTAGCCCTAATCTTAACTCCAACCAGTAAAGTGAACATTTGCTAAAATATGGACACCTTAAAAACACAGCTTTATTTTATAAAGAGTACATTTTACAAGTAAAACATCAAATAAATAAGAATAAGCTGTGCGCTTAAAAATTTTAAACCAGTTTGAAATTCTAAACCAGTTTAAAGTTTTTAAACAAGTTTAAAAAAAATTAAACCAAAGAAAAAATTGAACTACATCATATATATATATATATGTTTTTTAAATTCATTTGTTTGAGTTGTAACTATTATAGGTACCTATATTTATAGTTATTAGTACTGCAGGTATATTTGAATTTTACAAGTTAAGAGCCATATTCTTTGTAATCATGGAGAATATGAATAAAACATCATTATCATTATTATTTTCTTGGTAAAAAACATCGACCTTTTGCAGAATATTTTCTTTGGATAACGGGACTCGAGCACATTGAGTTCAAATGCATATTGAGTTACAGAATTTTGAAGTGTCGTGTTTCTTCTTTGTTTGCATTCTTTGTCAGAATGATGTGCTGGTGTGAAACTTGAATTTCTTTTTCATAAAACATTTAGAGGCTGAATCCCTTATTGGTTACAATATTCTTCTAAACGTCCTCCTAAGTTTTTTCAAATTAACTTTTATTTCTGTTCACACCAAAATAGCTCTTCGTTTAATGAATTCCAACAATTCGCCGTTTTCTGGTCGTGTTGAAGTGCTTTACGGGGGTACATGGGGAACCATTTGCGGCCAGTATTGGGACTTGCAAGATGCTGATGTTGTTTGTCGCCAGCTTGGTTACGATGGAGCCATATCAGCGTTTAGAAATGGAGAATTTGGACAAGGAATTGGTCCGATATGGCTGACTAACGTCCACTGTGTGGGGAATGAGATATCCATAACACAGTGCAATCACAGAGGATGGGGAGTTAACTGTAGGCATTACAAAGACGCTGGTGTGGTTTGCCGACCCTCAGGTACAGTACAACTGTAACAATGCCATAAATTTTTTTACCATATTTACCAAGAATGGAAATAGAACCAATCAAAATATGAGAAAGCCGTTGCAATTAATTCTTCCATCATGGAAGATGGAAAGCCCATAACTGTAGGAATAACGAAGACGCTCGAATCGTTCGTCGATCTGTAACTGAGGCTACGACACTCGCACAGCGTAGATAAGCTAGGACAAACGGACCATATTTCCTTCTCCCATTTTTTTCTTTTTTCCAACCATATGATGCTACAAAAGCGAGTGAAGTGAATGAAAGGTTTTTCTGTACCTTTTTACAACTGAAAGTATTTCCAGTGTTGTTCAGCACATATTTTCTTTACAGTCCATCGAACGTTCTGGTCAAATTTAATAAGAACTAAGAGGTTTATGTTGGCTTTTGCTTTACCATAAAATGTTTCATTAGACGAACGCTCACCACATATATCTAGCTAAGATTTATCCATATACTCACATTTACAACAGTACGCTTGGTAAGTCCCGCTAGTTCGTCGTCTTCTGGTCGTGTTGAAGTGTTGTACAATGGCACATGGGGAACTATTTGTGACAACTCATGGGACTTACAGGACGCGGATGTGGTTTGTCGCCTGCTTGGATACGATGGAGCTTTATCAGCGCTTGGTAGTGCAGTATTTGGAGAAGGAACTGGTCAGATATGGCTTGATGACGTTGATTGTGTTGGAGTTGAGACAGCAATATCACAATGCAATCACCGTGGATGGGGAGTTGAGAACTGTGAGCATTATCGAGACGCTAGTGTGGTGTGCCGACCTCAAGGTAGAGTAGCTATAAAGGAACTTGTTATTTCCCTATTTGCCAAGCATGATATTAGAACTAACTAGATGCATAGCTGCGTGAACTCGAGCTTTCAATATCGCACATCTGGAGTTATCTTTAGGGGACTGCCATATTGCCATTGTTACGGTTGTCACGCAATTTCGTCATTGCCGGTCATGAATAAATCTACATAGTTTGATAGTTATGTCTAAGTCTTATAAAGACACATGGGTCTATACTTCAATTTAATATATCCTTTGATAGACCCTCACACAACAATTCAACAAATACTTCTTCTCATGTTGTGTGACCTTATTTAATCTCACCCTCTTCGTATTAAGCTTACAAACATTCGTTGTAACTCTTCTAACCTACACATAACGATGTGGCCATGATGACATCGATATCCTTGGACGAATACGTTCATAGTAATCAAAATTTAGTAATCAACGTTCATAAAAAAATTCCTTCAGTTTTCTGCCCTTTCTTCTGAGACGTTTCAGAGTAGCTTCTGGTATTCTATTGAGTTCTCGATCACGTCTAAATACACGGTTGTGTTTACATGTAAACATAACATGAGATAATTTGGATATATCAACAAAGATGAAATGGTAAGTTGGCCACCGTAACGATTACAAAAGCTGACGTTTCGAGCGTTAGCCCTTCGTCGGAGCTCTGACGAAGGGCTAACGCTCGAAACGTCAGCTTTTGTGATCGTTACGGTGGCCAATTTACCATTTCAACTTTGTTGATATATCCAAATTATTTCGTTACTCCCACCGACGCAGCCCCAAACAGTTTCTTTCGAAACTATCAGCCTTTATAACATGAGATAGCTCTTTTGATATAGCAGGTTTCGCTTGAAATTCCTCGATAGAAGGTTCACTCGTAAAGGATCACTCGTAAATTGATCTCTCGTAAAGTTCGCGGACCAACCCGTTCCCAAAACGCTCCACAAGTTTTAGTGTGGGTTTATCGCGAACGGTGTGTGACTTTGCATGTATATTGAGCGTAAAAGCCATCGAATTTCTTTCGCGTACATCAAGTAAGGAATTGTCCACGAAAGCAGCCGTTGTTTTAAACCATACGCTCTAGGGTTCATTCTACGCATGCGCTCACACTTCACGCATGCGCTCTAGTGGAACTACGTTTTGTGACTGAACGCAAAAAAGGAAAAAAAATGAAGCCGAATTTATACCTCGGGCGTTTCCTCCGGAAAGCCCGAGTAATTAGATTATGAGAAAGCCGTTGAGTATTCAACAGCAATACAATCCTAGTCACCAAAATTAAGTTCGGAGTAATACCGTTGATGGGTAGCACTTTGCAAGGCATGGTGTAGAGCAATTATTATTAAGAAGTGGGGTTGTAGTTCTCCTAATTTAGACCCTTTCCCATTGCTACTTATCTGTAAATGACATGCTTACGCTTTTTGATATAAAGCTGCTAAAAAATTTCACATTAAGGCGTAAATATGTATGAAACTCAAAAATGCTGATCTCTTGCTACACTACACAAGTCACTTTAATGATAGATATTAATGCAGCTTGCCAACGATTCAGCTTATTTGTTGAATTGTCTTTGTAATCAGAATCGAAGTCGCAAATAAGGAGAATGTTCTTTAGTTGCAACCGTGTCTAGATAAGCACATTTCGAAATGTTCCAAAGAATGAAGAGTCACTGGTGGGTCTGAAGATAGAGCCGATATGAAAACATTCTGATCTCACCTATGTATTGAATATATAAAAAAACAGCGACCTTCTGCAGAATATATATTTTTTTTTATAACGGGACTCGAGCACATTGATTTCAAATGTATCTTGAGTTAGGGAAGTTTGAAGTGTCGTGTTTCTTCTTTGTTTGCATTCTTTGCCAGATTGATGTGCTGGTGTGAAACTTGAATTTCTTTTTCATAGAAGATTTAAGAGGCTGAATCCCTTTTTGGTTACAATATTCTTCTAAACATCCTCCTAAGTTTTTTAAATTAATGATTATTTCTGTTCACACCAAAACAGCTCTTCGTCTACTGAATTCCAACCATTCGCGGTTTTCTGGTCGTGTTGAAGTGCTTTACAGGGGTGCATGGGGAACCATTTGCGGACACTATTGGGACTTGCAAAATGCTGATGTTATTTCACTATAAAATGTTTCATTAGACAAACGCTCACCACGTATGTCTAGCTAAGTTTTATCTATACACTCACATTTATAACAGTACGTTTGGCGAGCCCCACCGATTCGTCGTCTTCTGGCCGTGTTGAAGTGTTTCACAATGGTGCATGGGGAACCATTTGTGACAACTCATGGGGCTTACAGGACGCGGATGTGGTTTGCCGCCAGCTTGGATACGATGGAGCTATATCAGCGCCTGGCAATGCAGCATTTGGAGAAGGAACTGGTCAGATATGGCTTGATAACATTAATTGTGTTGGAGTTGAGACAGCAATATCACAATGTGATCACAGTGGATGGGGGGTTGAGAACTGCGAGCATTATGAAGACGCTAGTGTGTTGTGCCGACCTCAAGGTAGAGTAACAATACGAGCACTTTTTATTACCATCTTTACCAAGAATGAAGGTAGAGCTAATCAGAATACGATAAAGCTGTTGCATATTTGAGAGAAAAACACTTTGACTTTCAATCCCTCAAGTCCCACCAAAGATAGTGACCAACGCCATTTCCCGATTCTTCCAAGGTTTAACTACAGCCTTTAATGGCAGTCCTAACTTGTCTTCAGGGTGATTTATTGCGGGATCGAGCGTTGCAAGAGATGACATCTCTACAAATAGAGGGCGCATTTAGCTTGGAATGTGTTGATCACGGGTGTCAATTCTGAGCTCCGCCAAAGTGGACCCTGGAGCATCCCTAACGGCATTATGAGTATGGGTAAACTGAGAAAATTCGTGTGACTCGTGGGATATTCATTCTCTACCTTAGGTTTACTTGCACGTTGTAACTACATCTAAGCTTTTATTAGTCAGTACTGCATTGATGCGGAAGTGAAAAAGTTGTTCTACTCTTCCTATTCTTTCTTTTGGAGATCTTCCCGACTTGGACTTTCTCTGCATCATAACAAAGCTTGAAATTGCAAATCCTAGGTAAAGCCATATGACCACACCTAATAATTTTACATTTGTGGTGTCATCGAGGCCATGCCAGAGTGCTCAAACTAGTGATTAGTGTGATTAGTGTGATTAGTGAGCATCGCACAATTGTATGGAATGACCCATCCTAGTGCTCAATTTGAACATGAAAGCAAAGTTTTGTAATCCCAAAAAGCTATAAATATATATAAAAACAGACTAGGAGAAGTCGTGGCTGTGAGAAAGTGCTTGATGCGGGTTGCAGAGCGTTTCAATAGCGGTTATAAATTGTTGACAGGAAGATCGTTTCACCATTACTCTGAGTTTCACGCAGCCTGCGCTGCGATCGTCAGACGGTTTATCGATGGAAAACATACCGTACTATGAAGTCAATTTATAAATAGAAATTATTGTTAAAATAATAGGAAGCAATTAAGAAGACAAAAGAACTACAACCTCTGCCTTGCCGAAAAATTCCTCATTATCACCGCGGACAAATCCACTTCATTAAACAAACGATCAGAACTAATTTCCAAGTGCCGCCATGAAAACAAGTTCTACTTGCGAAACCAATAAAAACAGTCCTTTTATCTTCTTAATTGCTTCCTAATATTTTAACTATAATTTCTATTTATAAATTGACTTTATAACACGGTATGTTTTCCATCGATAATAAACCGTCTGACGATCGCAGCGCAAGCTGCGTGAAACTCAGAGTAATGGTGAAACGATCTTCCTGTCATTAATTTATAACCGCTATTGAAACGCTCTGCAACCCGCATCAAGCATTTTTTCACAGCCACGACTTCTTCTAGTCTGTTTATATATATATATCTGATAACAACTTAAAAGGCCTCGAGCTAACAGTGACACCGTGCCAGAAGGATCCAAAGGGATTCACAGTCCAAACCTCGATAAATAGTAAGAAAAATATTGTAGTACACGAGGACGGACAACTTTGAGCTAAGAAAGACATATACTCGAATAAAAGTCTAAAAAAGTTTAATAAAATACGTTTCGGTCCGAGACCTTCATCAGTTGTGATACAATGACTTACAAATTCCTTAAATAGATTTATATAGGGCGTGATAACACATATAAACAAACACAGTAATTACTACGCGAAAAATTATCACAATAAAAAGAAATGGAAAAATTGTCAAATCCACTGAAAATGTTAAGGAACCAGCGTTGACTCGAAAGGCGAGAATTGTACTAAAATTCCCAATCAACACTGAGACTGGGACCTTTGATGCCCGCCTAATTTGAAAGAATTCTCCGCATTAATTATAGTTTATTCTTTTTTCGGAGTGAAATTCCTGGCGCTTATTCAAGCCGAAGGGCGCCAGAGAGAACAACTGTGCGCTCCAATATGCTTCTTTGGTAATTAGAAGTTTCTCGATGTTACCTGAATTGTTTACTGTCGCCTGCACTTGATCAATGCATTGGAATGAGAAATCGCTTAAATTATGTGGTGTTTTGTCAAAATGTACCGCTACTTCACAGGTCTTTTTCTTAGTGACCATAGCAGACTTGTGGTTGCGAATTCTAACTCTAAAGTCATTTGTTGTGGAGCCAATGTATTGTAGGCGACATTTCTTGCTCGAAGCCAAATAAATTATGTTCTTAGAATCACAGGAAAGTTTCGATCGTATCTTGTAACTCTTGCCGGTTTGAAAACTTAAAAAGGAATTAGATTCAACCAAGAAGTTGCGACAAAGATCGCATCTTGTTCTATTACATTTAAAACATCCCTTGACCTCAGCAACCCCTTCGCTTTCAATGTAAGGGCCATAACGGGATGGCGCCAACAATTCTTTAAGGCTTTTAGATCTGCGAAAGGATGCTATGATAGAATTTGAAGGAAAAAGCTCTTTTAACTTGGGATTGGATTCCAAAATACCCAGATGTTTTTTAATGATGCGACTTACCTCAGGTAAATTTGAATTAAATGTGGTCACAAATGGGAATAATTTCCTCTTCGATCTGGTATGAGTCCTAAGTAGATCACTTCTAGGTATGGTAGAAGCCTTACGAAACTGGTCATCCACTAATTTGGAAGGGTAACCCTGAGTAACCACATAACCCTTGTATTCGGTTATTCTCTGGACAAGAAAAGCTTGTTCGGAGCAATTTCTTTGTAACCTCATCGCCACACTGTAAGGAATAGCTTTGAAAACGTGTTTAGGATGAGCACTTGATGGTGGGAGATACAGGTGACTATCAGTTGGCTTTCAGTAAACGTCTGTCCTAATAAAACCCTCGATAAGCTGTAGAGTTAAATCTAGCAAATGGAGCTCTCGTTCGGAAAAAACTAATTCGAATTTTATAGTGGGATACAAAGAGTTTATAAATTCAGTACACTCATGCAGTGCCGGAAGGCCTTGTTTCCAGAGATCAAAAACATCATCACGATATCGCCACCACAAAGCCGGCTTTATGTGGCCAGAGAACTTAGCCTGAAAATCTATTTCACCCATGGCAAGATCTGCATAACTGCAGGCATTCTTAGGGCCCATGGCTGTGCCATGAACCTGTAGAAAGAGGTTTTCTCTGAAAACCGAATGATTTCTCTTCAAACAAATTTTAACCGCTTCTAAAATGCAATTAGTGGATGGAAGCTTATTTTCTCTGGCATTCAGTGCCAGAGATAATTTTTCGCGTAGTAATTACTGTGTTTATTTATATGTGTCATCACGCCTATATAAATCTATTTAAGGAATTTGTAAGTCATTGTATCACAACTGATGAAGGTCTCGGACCGAAACGTATTTTATTAAACTTTCTTAGACTTTTTATTTGAGTATATGTCTTTCTTAACTCGAAGTTGTCCGTCCTCGTGTAATACAATATTTTTCCTACATATATATATATATAGGAAGTCTGCAAGTCGATTTTCGCGTGGAACAGTGCTCAATACGTTGAAGCAGAGCAGAATAAATATTATGAGAGGAAAAAAGGACGTAACTACATTTCCCGACAAGCCTGTTTCGTGAATCGCTTCACTCTTCAGGGGTTTAATATATATATATATATAGATATTATGAGAGGAAAAAAGGACGTAACTACATTTCCCGACAAGCCTGTTTCGTGAATCGCTTCACTCTTCAGGGGTTTAATGAAAGAATATACATGTGACTATCGTTTATATACTAGGAAAATTTGCATAATGCGCGGTAAACTTAAAAACTTTAAAGTTCAGTTGTTGCGTAGCAACGCTTTGTTTCTGTGTCGGAATGAAGATACGAGTTCGTTACGCTTATTTAGTGATGAGAGGTCGGGTCGGTAAATTATCAGGAATTTTTCTTTTAGGCAGAGGTTGCATCTTTTATTGGAGCTGTTGTAGGGAGAGTTAGATGATAAGATGCGCCATGAGATAGAATAGTCAATGTTGTCGTTCTTGAGTGTCCAGATGTGTTTGCTAAGTTCGGTAGAGTTTTTGTGCTTGGCGTGGCGGAATGATGCGGTGTGATTTCTGTGTCTTGTTTTGAAGTCGGTTTCTGTGAGTCCGATGTATGTTTCAGAGGTGTTGTTGTCGTTCCGTGTGACGGTGGCTTGATAAACGACTGAGGATTGAAGGCAGTTACCATTGAGCGGGCAATTGTTCTTTTGTCGGCAGTTGCATGTTTTGTTGGTTTCCGTGCCGTCTTTGTTGTCTTTCGTGTACGGTGAGTGGGACGAGTGTAAGATGCGCTTGTTGTGGTTGTCGATGACCTGTTTGGTGTTGTTCATACAGCTGTAACTGATTTTGATGGTGTTGCGGTTAAATATTTTGCGGAGGCTGTGATCCTTAGTGAAATGTTTGTCGACTAGGCTGAGGAATTTGTGTCCGATATTGGTGCTGACGTTCTTGCTGAATGGAGGGTTGTACCAGAGGATGTTGCTTCGCTGCCTGTTTTTGCGTTTTGCAGTCGTGGTGGGTTCGTAGTGAAGGGTGTATTGGTATCCGCCTTCGTCAAGTGCTTTTTGGTACGGGGGGGCGGTTTTGTCGAATGAAGCTTTGTCTGATGAAAGGGATGAAAGTCGT